>NW_017672754.1:28149-125033 GCF_001879085.1 Nicotiana attenuata | reverse complement strand
CAACTTTGACACTTACTAATGGTCCAGTAATAATATACTAAAATGTGAGAAAGTCATGGATTTATATAGCATGCTCTAGTTCACAAAGCTGTAAAACAGGTAAACACCTTTAACAAATAACAAAGGATTTTCAGGATTTCTTTCCATTTATCTTCAGCAATTTATGTCAGGCCAAAAGGCAATATCAACATCAGGTATTTCAAGTAAGCAATATAAACATGCGCATATCACGCCGAGGCGACGGCCCGATCCAACAGAAATATAAACTGTGCACTGCCGATGGTCGAACGGCCCGAACCAATAGATGCATCTATTTCCCTCGCTCGCGAATCATCCATGCGACGCGGTCAACATAAAGTAACCAAATACCCTGCTCGCGAATCATCCATGCGACGCAGGTACACACAGGAATACATGCTCAAACAGTCAAATTAAGAATTATCGGGGAACATCTTATCAAATAAAAACCAAATCCTCTTTTAACAATTTAAGAAAATGAAGTCTAATCCTTTTTTAAATTCATTTACTAATTCAATTTGATTTTAACAATTCAAATGTCAATAAGATTGCAAATATCCCAAGTATAGCATGCTTTTGGGGTCCTAGACTACCCAGACAATTGCATAATAGTAGCTACGCACGGACTCTCATCACCTCGTGCGTACGTAGCCCCCACAAATAGGAGCACATAACAAATTAACTCACCTAAGGGGACAATTCCCTCTCACAAGGTTAGAAAAGAGACTCACCTCGCTCCGAAGACCCATGACCGGCATTCTACATTCTTCCGAAGGCTTGAACCAACGCACAATGCTCCAAAACTAGCCAATGGTTATACAAATCCATTAATATATGCTATGGTACTCATTATAATCCAATTTATAACAATTCCTAACCCCGATTGGAAAGTTGACAAAAATGCCCTCGGGCCTACGTGCCCGGAATCCGAAATTTTTCGAAGATAAACTTGGCCCATGACCTTAGGAACTCAAATATATAATTTTCTCTAGATTCCATACCCGAAATCGTGGTTAAATTCCAAGAACAATAATTTTCTAGGTCTTCCCTCAAACCCCAAGTTTTTCTACAATTTTCATGCTCAAATCCATGTATAAACCTTGTACTTGACTCAAAGCTAGCTTAAGTTACTTACCTCATGACAAGTGGCGAAAATGGCACCTCCAAGCTACTCCCCATCGACTCCAATGGAAGAAAAATGGGGTTGAAATGAACTCAACCCCGAATTTTAAAGACCTCACTGCTCTAGTCATTTCCGCACCTGCGGACCCTGGACCGCTTCTGCGGTTCCGCAGGTGCCGTCAACAGCTGCTTCTGCGATCTGTCCTGGCCGCCCCCTTTTTGCTTCTGCGATGCCCACTTCCGCAGATGCAGTCCCGCTTCTGCGGAACCTTGACCGCATCTGCGGTCCATGAACCTTCGAACAAATCCGCTTCTGCGGGGCCGCTTCTACCGCCTCTGCGGGGCCGCTTCTGCGGTTACATTTCCGCAGAAGCGGAAATACCAGCAACCAGCAAACCTCAGCCTTCCTAAAAATCCATTTTCGATCCGTTAACCACCCGGAATCCACCCAAGGCCCTCGGGGCCTCAACCAAACCTACCAACCAACCCCAAAACACATTTCGGACTTGCTCGAGGCCTCAAATCATATCAAACAACGCTAAAACCATGAATTACACCCCGATTCAAGCTTTATGAACTTTGAACTTCCCTACTTCTACTTTCGATGTTTAAACCAATCAAATCATGTCCGATTGACCTCAAATTTTGCACGAAAGTCATATTTGACATTACGGACCTACTCCAACTTCCGGAATCGGATTCCGACCCCGATATCAAAAAGTCCACTTCCGGTCTAACTTCTAGCCAAACTGCTCCAAAATGACCTACGGACCTCCGAATTCACTTCCGATCGCGCTCCCAACTCCAGAATCACCATACGGAGCTATTCACAGTCTCGGAATCCTAAACAAACATCGATAACACTGAAATGCACTTCAAGCCAAACTTATGAAATTTCTTCTAAAATGCTAACTTCCACAATAGGCGCCAAAACACTCCCGGGTTATCCAAAACCCGAACCGGGCATACGCCCAAGTCCGAAATCATCATACGAATCTGCTGGAACCTTCAGATCCTGATTCCGAGGTCGTTTACTCAAAGATCAAATCCTAGTTCGTTCTTTCAACTTTAAGCTTCTGAAATGAGAATTCTCTTCCTAAATCAACTCTGAGCTTCCCGGAACTTAATTCCGACCACGCACACAAGTCATAATACCAAAAATGAAGCTGTTCATGGCCTCCGACTACTGAATGGAGCGCTAGGACTCAAAACGATCGGTCGGATCGTTACATTAGGCTAGGCACTTACCAGCACATGGGGTCGGTTGTGCTGATACTACACTTCTATGCATTTTTGTGTACAGATCCAGGTATTTGATCGATAGTAGCTATTCGTTGTGGTGGAGACTCAAGGTAAACCTGCTGTAGCATTCGTAGTCCTCAGAGTCACCTTCAATTGTACTTATTTCCATTTGTTCCCTTTGTTTCGGAATTGTGATGTATTTATATTGTATAACTACTCTTAGAAAGGCTTGTGACTTGTACTACCGGTTTTGAGAATTGTAAATTGTTTAGAGAAATTTCATTTGAAGTTAATAAATATCAATGTTATTTCAGTTAATGTTAGGCTTACCTAGTTTAGAGACTAGGTGCCATCACGACTCCTTCGGAGGGATTTTTTGGTNAGTGGAACCAATAGAAGGAAGAAAGGTGCACTTGTTTTGTGAAATAATACACCACTAGTGGAAAAAAAAGGTGAATAAATTGTCTTGTTCTTGCTAGTGGGTATAAACTAAAGTAGTGCTTAAAGAAAGAGGGAACAGTGTTGGGAGTGATTTTAGTTATGAAATTGAAGTAGGGATTGAAGAAATTGCGCTCAAAGTGATTATGTGATGTGTTAAAGTGCTTAGGAGGGTGAACCACTATTCCTAAATATATCCTACCCGTCCCTTAGCCCACATTACAACCATGAAAAAGTCCTAATTGATTTTAGACCGAGTGAGCCTACATTAGTAGAGATTTACATTAAGGGCAAGCTTATGGTACCATTTGCATACATGTGACTTCTTTTGTGAGTGTGAGTGATTTTTCGTTGATAATATCATGAAATTCGATTGTGTGAATTGATCTATATAATTTTGCTGTGATTGTGAGGGAATATGATTCGTGACGGAAAAGCAAATCTTGACTTCTGTGTAGAGTACTCTGAGGAAGTGTGGATATTGCAGGGCACTTGAGAGTCGGCTTTGAGGCTAGGATTGTTCACTGCTAGGCGTAATGTATGTACATTGTTCTAGGTGTAAGGCGTTAGGGGAAATGGTTGAATGAATGAATCTCTAGAGAGTATAGTTTGATTGCTCGAGTACTAGCAATGAATTAAGTGTGGGGTGTTGATAATAGGCAAAATCTAGATGATTTAGCTATTATGTATGCTTTCCCTTTATTCCAAGGTCATATTATGATTAATTGATGAAATATGGGCTCTAATTGTGAATATATCTCAGGTTAATGAGCTTATATTATGCTAGAAATGTGATTTGGAACCATTTTGGAGCAACAAAGATCCCTCGGAGTTTTGTATGGTTGAAGACAAGGCAAAATATCAAGGCCACAGCACAACTGGGCTAGCACGCCCATATGCGCGCCTGCGTTAAAACTAGCGCGTCCAAGACAGAAACTCAGCAAACTAGCGCGGCCAGATGCGCGCCCAAATGCGCGGCCGCGCTAGTCCAAAATCCGGCGATGGTACATTAGGGGCAAAAGTGGAAATTTGGAGAAAAATTCATTTACCCTATATAAGGTCAAGCTCGCCCAAGGGATTTTTATCAAGGTTTTTACAGGCTAAGGCAAGACATAGAGAGGCGAAGGAGGGATATTGGATCATCAAGTTTTTCTTTTCTTCTCTTCGTTTTTGCTAATTATGATGAAATTGAATCTAATTGTGATGAACAATAGTATGAGTGGCTAAAACCCATTGTTCTAGGGTCATGGGTAAAACATGAATGTTGTTGTTTGAGGTTTAATTTGACAAGTTGGTTTATCATCTTGGGTTGTTTATTTAATTCTGTTATTAATTGCTTTGCTGAGTAGCTAACAGTGAAACACTATCTACGAATCTAGAGTTGAACTCGAAAGTGGGAATTCTAGGTTGTATATAGAATTAAATAGAGCAAGTTCTTAAACCCGGGCCTCGGGGAACGGATTTGCAATTGGGATAGACATATACCCACTTGCCTTGCTTGGTTAAAATACAGGAATTGTAAATGCGTTCTTGTTAATCTTAATTCCATAGAAATATAAGCATTGAGTTAACTTGAGCAGGCGAGTAAGAAGTCGACAGATTCTTACGAGTAATATAAACCTTGTCAATCAATAACCCAGATAAATCGATTAGTCATCTTAAGCTAAGGACACAACAAGATTGTTAACTAGCCCGTGACCCTAGAATATCCTCTTCTACTGTGTGTTATTCGAAACTGCTATTCGTTTGGTTAATTGCTTTAGTTAGATTATTTCTTGATAATTTAGGTAGTAAAATAAGTACATATTTATTCTGTGACGCATCTCTTGAATAAGTAAAGTAATTGGGTTTGAATCAGTCAATAGTTGATCACAAGTCTTCGAGGGAAAGATACTCTACTCACTACTCTATTACTTGACGATCACGTGCACTTGCGTGGGTGTTTTTGGTCCCAACAACGTCCAATTTCGTCCGTCCTTTCTTCCAAATTATTTTCTTGAACTTCTAATATTACTAATAATGTAAGAATAATTATTTTACCATTGTTATCCCAAAATAGACCTAACTAGTATCATTATTTTTTATTATTGTTATTATCTCTATTATTATTATTTGCATAAGATATTACTATAATAATAATAATAATAATAATAATAATAATAATAATAATAATAATAATAATTATTATTATTATTATTATTGTTGTTGTTATTATTATGGCTACTGCATTTATTTTAATATCATTCTTAACGTCTTTTGCAAAAAGTATATCACTTTTCTTGATTTAATCAAATAGTCGTATTATCACGACCCAAATTCCACTAAAGGTCGTGATGGCGCCGGACACCACTGTCAGGCAAGCCAACCCAAAATACTTAATTAAATTCTCATTTTAATACTCTTGAAAACTGGGACTTTTCTTCAAATTTACCAATTTAAAAGATAATCGTCTCAATCAAATTAAATAATAAGCAGTTGATACAAAAATACTTTACAACCATCCCAGAATCCGGTGTCACAAGTGCATGAGCAATTTCTAAGACAAAATCGAATAAAGTACAACAGCTGTCCAGGATACAACTGGACAGAAAATAAATAGAATTCTGAGAGAGACTATACTAGCTGCGGGTCGCCTCAAGGAAATACAACTCACCTAGTCTACGTGTCAACCATGCTGCTACGCCCACTAGGCCACTAGAGATGCATGTGCCTGTGCAACAAAAATGCACATAAGTGTAGTATGAGTACAAAAACAACGTGTACTCAGTAAGTATCCCGCCTAATCTCGAAGAAGTAGAAATGAGATGGCAACTTCGACACTTACTAAAGGTCCAGTAATAATATTATTAATGCGATGAATATTAAGAATGACAGTAAATTCAAATGAGTCACGAAATAGGTAAAAGTTCCTTTTTATTAAAAGTCTCCGGATTCATAATCCATTAATTAACAATTATCTCAAATCAGGGAGAGCAGATATCAATATCAATAAATCTCAAGGCAAGCAGAACAAGCATGCGCAACTCATGCCGAGGTCGTACGGCCCGATCCAACATAAATGTAAAATTTGCACTGCCGAGGGTTGAACGGCGGGAACCATAGATGTTTCTATTACCCCACTCGCGAATCATACATGCGACGCGGTCAAATTTAAATAAACAATCACCTTGCTCGCGAATCATACATGCGACGCAGGTACACGTAGAAATACATGCTCAAACCACAATTTAAGAATTTATCGGGGATCATTTATCAAAATAAAAGCCAATTCTCTTTTAACAATTTAAGGAATGAAGTTCAATTCCCTTAGAAATTCATTTACCAATTCGATAGGATTTAAGAAATTCAACTGTCAATAAGATAACAGATATCCCAAGTATAGCATGCTTTTGGGTCCTTGATTACCCGGACTTACACATATTAGTAGCTGCGCACGGACTCTCGCCACCTCGTGCGTACGTAGCCTCCACAAATAGGAGCACATAATCAATTAATTCACCTATGGGGACAATTCCCTCTTACAAGGTTAGAAAGGAGACTCACCTCGCTCCAATGTGCACTTCCAATACCAAGAATGAGCCCAAACCCTCAAATTGGAGCCAAACGATTCAAAACTAGATAAACGAGATAAGAACTAGTCAATATAAGCTTACAAGATCATATTCCAACTATTTAAGCAATTTCCCACCCTTAAACACAATTTTCCTAAGATCCGACCCCGGGCCCACGTGCCCGGATTCCTAAATTTTTTGAAGGAAGTTGTTCTTTATAACCTAAGGATCAAGAATATACGATTTCTACTTCATTCTACAACAAATTTGGTGGTGGAGCCTTGTTTTTAACAAAACCCTAGGTTTTACTCTATTCCCATGATTTTCACAAATTTTTTTATGTGTTAATCTACCCAAAACTCAAGTATTAAACTCACATTAATTAGAAATAACTTACCTCACAAATGCTAGGTGGAATCAACCCTCCAAGAGCTCTAAAATCGCCCAAGAAATGGATGAAAATGAACAAAAACGGCCTAGAGCCCGAATAAATGAATGCCACTGCCCCCCTGCGATTTCCGCATGTGCGGTCCTGGGCCGCTCCTGCGATTAGAGATTCTGCGGAAAGAAGAACGCTTCTGCGGTCTGGGCCGCTTTTGCGGACAGGCCCACCGCTTCTGCGGATTTAGGGCCGCATCTGCGGTCTTGGACTGCCTGGCCTTGGGCCGCTTCTGCGGTAAGCGGACTGCTTCTGCGGTCTCGCACCTGCTGTCCACCAACCGCAGGTGCGGTTATGACAGAAGCAGCAGCTTCAACACTTCTCAAAATTCTATTTTCGATCCGTTAACCACCCGGAATCCACCCGAGGCCCCCGGGACCCAAACCAATCATACCAACCAGTCCCAAAACACATTACGGACTTGCTCGAGCCCTCAAATCATATCAAACAACGCTAAAACCACGAATCGACCTCCAATCCAAGCTTTATGAACCTTAGAATTTCAAACTTCTACTTTCGATGTTTAAACCTATCAAATCACGTCCGATTGACTTCAAATTTTGCACACAAGTCATATACGACATTACAGACCTATTCCAACTTTCGGAATCGGATACCGACCCCGATATCAAAAAGTCCACCTCCGGTCAAACCTCTAAAAAACCTTCAAATTTCTATCCTTAGCCAAATGGCTCCAAAATGCTCCACGGACATCTGAATTCACTTCCCATCGCGCTCCCAACTCCAGAATCACCATACGGAGCTACTCCCAGACTCGGAATCCCAAACGGATATCGATAACACTAAAATGCACTTCAACCCAAACTTATGAAATTTCTTTCAAAATGATAACTTCCACAATAGGTGCCAAAATGCTCTCGAGTCTCCCAAAACCTGATCCGGGCATATGCCCAAGTCCGAAATCATCATACGAACCTGGTGGAACCTTCAGATCCCAATTCCGAGGTTGTTTACTCTGAAATCCAATCCTAGTCAATTCTCTTAACTTAAAGCTTCCGAAATGAGAATTTCCTTTCCAAGTCAACTCTGAACTTCCCGAAATTTAATTCCGACCATGCGTACAAGTCATAATGCCTGAATTGAAGCTGCTCATGGTCTCAAACTGCTGAACGGCATGCTAGGGCTCAAAACGACCGGTCGGATCGTTACACGTATTTATTTTGATACTTTACAACATTTACTCTTATTCACAATTAATGTAGGTTATTTGGAAAATTTTAGCTATCATAATTATTTTAAGACACAACAAATAGTTCGATTATATTAATGAATTAATATTACTTAGTATAGCTAATAAAATTATTTTAAATTTAAATAAAAGCCTAAAAAAATATACAAGGAAGAAGCAAAACGTTCATCACTCTAGGCCCCAAAATTTCGGCAAAACTAGCCCATCAAATGGCCCACTATACTAGACCAATCCAAAACTAAACTATTTCTGTATTCCAAAATATCTCCAATTAATTAGATTTAATACTTTACCTAAATTCCATCACTCTGACCGTTTGACCTACCTGCCCCACCCTCTATCTCTTTGTTCTGCCCAAATTTACGAGACTCCATTCCTGTTCCTCTTTCTTGCTCCAAAACACCACAAACCTCAAAATCAGACGAAGGTCTCGCTGTTTCTGGGAAGAGTCCAAGGCAAATCTCTTTTGAATCCTGCCTCTCTGGTTCTTTCTCTTTTCTTTTGCCTATACCAACATTCAAATTTCAAAAGGCTAGAGGTAAAATCCCGCCGAGAGAACCCTAGAATCTGCCTATAAATACCCAGCTATTGTAGCAATTTGAAAGGAGGAGAAACTGCCGCACCTCCCTTTTATTGTTCTTGAATCAGCCACCTTCCCCTTTCTCACAATCCATTGATTATCTTTTCAAAGAAAGATCTTAGTTTACTCTTCCTCTTATTCTCTGTTCAATTGGTTTTTGACCCTAAACGGAGGCATTTTTATTTATATCGGTGCCGGTGATCATCCGAGGAAGCGAGTTCGAGTTCTGAATTCGATAGCGGATCGAAGACCCCAACCCCAGTTCACTGCACTAAAGCAGGTCAGTGTCCTTTTATTTTATTTTCGATTCCATAGGTTTAAGACGAAGTGAAGTGTATTGTGAAGTGTGCTGCTAGTTCCTCTTTCGTTTTCATCATATGTTCTAGATATCACAGAGAATTGAATTTTTATATACTTTCTGTTATTGGTATTTATGTCATAATCTTGATTAGAAACCATGGGCTTAGTAATTTTCTCTTATTTGTGTGCTTTGTCATAGCTTAGCAGCTGCAATGTATTGGAGATTACGTTCTAACACTTTTTTTGCTTATTTGTTTGTATAAAGAAAAAGTTGATGTAGAGACTATTGCACTTGTTCGTTCAAAGGAGTGAAAGTAGGTGATAGTTCTGTTTTTATTTGTCTTTATGTAACGATCCGACCAGTCGTTTTGCATTTTTGAACCCCGTTCCCTTAAATAAGACGTCCCGCACTTGCTTTAGCTAATTTATGACTTGCAGGGACGGGTGGTACGGAAGTTAGAAGAGTTTTGAGCAAGAATAAGTCTAGTTGCTTCTTTAAGTTTCTTTAAAAAGGCCAGGTTTGACTTTGGTCAACATTTTGGGGAAACGGATCCGGAATCATGATTTGACAATTTCTGAGGGTCCGTGGGAAAATAAGGGACCTGGGCGCATGCCCGGAATCGAATTTCGAGGTCTCTAGCCCGAGTAATGAATTTTTATGTGAAATTGTTAAGTTAAAGTTTCAAAGGTTTTAATAAACTAAGAAATCATTGTTTTCCTAGGTATCGGGTTCGGATTTCGATTCTGAAACTTGGTACCAGTTTGAAATATCAGTTAAGACTTACCTGTAAAATTTGGTGTCAATCCGAGTGGCTTAAGGGCGTTTTTACCCATTAGGAGGAAATTTAGAACTTGAAGGTTCAATGATTTGAATCATTTGGTTTTGGGGTTGATTCCCTGATTTAGCGTTGTTTTAAGCGTTTCGAGGGCTCGAGTAGGTCCGCCTCGTAATTTCAAACTTGTCGGTATGTTCGGGCGGGGCTCGGGAGCCCCGAGCGTCAAATGTTCGAGGTGCGAGCGAAGTTGAAAACTTTGGAAAAACCTTATCTGCTGCTTCTGTCATAACCGCTTCTGCGGCTCTTGGACCGCAGAAGCGAGACCACAGAAGCGGTCGTTTTATCGCAGAAGCGGAAGGGGCCAGGCCCAGGGAAAATCGCAGGAGCGGACCCCTGACCGCAGAAACGGTCCATCCGCCCAGGCCTAGAAACGCAGAAGCGGTGGGCTTTCCACTTAAGCGGCCTCGCAGAAGCGAGGTTATGACCGCAGAAGCGGCCCAGCCCCCTTGCCCATTTCCGCGAAAGCGGCTCATGTCCGCAGAAGCGGAACCCGCAGAAGCGGGATTCCTTCCGCAGAAGCGGAAATCACTGGGGGCAGAAGGGTTCATTAATACGAACCCAAACTCATTCTTCCACATTACTCTCAACACTTAGGCGATTTTGGTGATTCCAAAGAGGAGGTTTCAACATAACATTGCAAGGTATGTAATCCCCACTCATTTTTAGTTCAAATACATAAATATTAGGTAGATTTAACACTAAAAAATTAGGTAAAATCATGGGATTTGAGCTAGACCTCGGGTTTAATGAAAACTAAGGTTTTATCACATAATTTGCAATGTAGTGAACTAGAAATCATATATGTGTGATCCTTAGGTCATAGAGAACAACTTCCTTCGAAAAATCTCGGAATCCGGGCACGTGGCCCCGGGGTCGGAATTTAGGAAACTTGTGTTAATGGTTAGGAAGTTGCTTAAATAGCTAGAATTCAACCTTGCAAGCCTTTATTTACTAGTTCTTACTTCGTTTGATTAGTTTGGGATTGTCCGGCTTCGAATTAAGGACTTGGACTCGTTCTTGGACATTGGGAGTGCACTTTGGAGCGAGGTGAGTCTCCTTTCTAACCTTGTAAGAGGGAATTGTCCCCATAGGATTTTAAATGAGTAATTGTTGCTAAATGCGGGGGCTATGTACGTACTAGGTGACGAGAGTCCGTGCGTAGCTGCTATATGATAATTGTTCGGGTAGTTTAGGACCCACGTCATGTCTAATTGGGGAATATCACTTATTTTAAATTGCCAATATGATCATTTTGATTTGCTAGAGACTTGAGGAAATGTAAGGTGAACGTATGAGTTTGCTGAGCCTTGGTAGGAATCCCCTTGTATGTAATTGAGCCTTATGTGCTTTTCTTGATGATTGTGGATCGGGCCGATCGCCTCGATGATAATAGATGCATTATGGTTCGTGCCGCTCGACCCTCGGCAGTGCACAATTTATTTTCTGTTGGAGCGGGCCGTCGACCTCGGCATGTTTGTGCATGACTTATATGCTTACGTTTAGTTATGACATGATCACTCATTTGATATAAAAAGGGAAAACTGGAAATTCAATTATGACAAGAACATGAATATAACTCTTCTATTAAATGTGTGTTATTGGAGATCCTTCATGCTGTATATCTCACCTTATTATATTATATTATCTTCACCTTAGTAAGTATCAAGTCGACCTCTCGTCTCTACTTCTTCGAGATTAGACGGGATACTTACTGAGTACATGTGGTTTATGTACTCATGCTACACTTCTGTACTTAATTGTACAGGATTTGAGGCAGGTGGATCTGGACATCATCCTGGTGCGCATCAGTGAGCACGCTTGGGGACATCTATGGTGAGCTGCTTCTCTTTCATGCCGATCCGCAGCCAAAGAAGTCCTTTCTTGTACTTTTTGTTTCTGTCTATTCTGATTCAGACAGTAGGATAGTGTATTATTCTTTTGTGTATATTCTACTAGTCGCCCGTAGCTTGTGACACCAGGTTCTGGCACACACAGTAGTAGACATTTAATTTTGGGGTTGTATCGCTATTTTAGCACTTTATGATCTTTACTGGTCTTATCTTTAAATTCGAAAATCTAGTATAACTGTCTTTGGATAAAGTAAAATGAGAACTTAATGACATTCCGCATCGGCTGGCCTGACAACGGTGTTAGGTGCCATCATGACCTATATGGAAAATGGGTCGTGACACTTTAGTTGATTCAAAGATATCCCAATAAGATAGGCTACGTATATGACAATAGTTTAGTGAAAATCTCCTCTCGGTTATGAATCATGTGCATAGGAGTTGGTATATTCTAGCTATATGTTATTTGAATAAGAAAGAAAACATTCAGCTAAGTGTTTCAAATGAATAAGTGTGGTTTAGATCTCTGATGAACATACAATAGTGATATCATGACATAGGATCTATTATCCCGTTTATTGAAGCGAAAAAGGTCTGGGATGTCGTTTGTCTATTTAGTACGAAAGAACCAACTTAGGATTAAAGACCATATACTTAGATAGTAACCGGATGTGTTACTTAAGTTTACTCGCTATTTACTCACTTTGATGTCACATAAAAGACCGATGAGTGTTCTGTTTACTTGCTTTAGGAGATTTTAGCCCCTTTAAATCTTATTCAAATTATAGAATTTATGTCTATATGATTAGACAATGTTTAGGAGATATATAAAGCGTGACTATAGGACTTATTTGAAGCTACGTGCTGTTGAGTTTATTCGCTCCATCCATGAGCTCTTATATGAAATTCTAGTATGTGTCACATATTCTGTTGTAGTGACCCTGTTACTAGGCAAAAGTATTTTACATTTACTAATTTGAGATAACCTTAAAGAAATAGAAAACTCGTCTTGTTTGCTTGACTGATTTATATGGTTAAATATCGCATCATATAAAAGTTGTTGTATGTAATAAACTAGTGCTAGTTTCTCGACGTTGTCAAAATGAGAAGCAATGAGATTTCTTAGCTTATGTGTTTCATTTTATATTATTTAGAGTTAAACCTTCACATCTAATTCTTTTGTTTCTCCCTTTTTTTATATGTACACTTAGGAGCAAATAGAGTCTTAATTTGAGACTCTTGCAATGAAGTCTCATAGTGAGGCTTGACGCTACCACCACTGCCATCTTATAGAGTCATCACATATCATCTTCCTTAGGTGTACCGGCATCAAGAAAAAAAAGCCCAATGCTTGGGGATGCCTATGGCATCCTTTTCTTTTATTATCTATTATATCTAATCTTTTATGATTGTTGATTTATTTATTTGTTTGGTGTGCATCTCAAGTATGGATTTAATCATCTAGGTTCCCTGTTCTCTAGTATTTATATAATCTTTAGGCACTTAACATCACTAATTTAGTAACCTTTTATCTATTTACCATTGGCAAGTATATTTTCTACTAAGCTTAATACTATACCTCTAACGTTTTTTAAAGAAGTCAATTTATTAAAATGACTGAAAACTTTTCGCAAAATCCCATTTCTAATATCGTTAGGTTGAAGTTTCTGAACCTAAGAAGTTTATTTCCAGCCAAATATATTCTTAATGAGGATTGCTTTTCTTTAATGTTTAACGTAGGAACACATTTAACGTAGGAACACTTTTCTCTTTAGCTTGTTCCTTTAAGAATGATTTTTTGAGCTATTGGTTTACTCAAGTCAAAACTGACTCTTAAACTCATCACCTCTTTGAAATGTCTTAATGAATATAATGTTTCTTTGAAAGTTAATTTCCATCTTTTCAAAGTTTTAATATTTTCCTTCAAAATTATTTCGTGTCATTTGGAGTTTATAAGTTGGTCTATTTTGAACCAAATTCTAGGCTCAGAATGATTTTCAAATTTCGAGTCTTTTAACATAAAGAATTAAATATTGTATCCTTAATATGTTGTCGCTAGTTTAATTTAGTTAATCATTCTTCCCTCAGATAATTTTTCTAAGCAACAGAGTTTTCAATTAATTAACCTAAGTTTGGTCGGTTAACTGTATTTATCGGATCATATAGGGGGCCCTCACAACCTACCCTATAGGATTAACTAGAACCCTTATCTAAAAATTTTAATGCTAATTAGACCATAAAATAGAGTTAATTTTAAGCATTACTTAGCTAAAAATTGGTGTCCTAATTCACCATTAAAATAATTAGGTGGCGACTCTTTAATTAATTAGAGCTCGGTCTTTCTAATATGTTGTACTCTAGTTTGACCCGTGTTAAAATGGGGGTATAACAGCTTGGCGACTCTGCTGGGGATACTAGGTTCTAAACCATAACAAGCTTAGGTTAACAATAAATTCGATTTGTTTGTTTGTAATTGTTTATGATGCTTATCTGAATTGCCTTATGTGATAAATTATTTTATATGAATTGTTTATCTATACTTATTGCTTTATATAAATTGTCATTTCGTTTCACTTCTTCCACTACTGAAAAATTTACATAAAGCACACACCTAGCGGTTACGTGGTTTGCGGCCGTGCACTTTTCAAAAATACCTTTTAGGGGAAAGCTCGTGGGTAAGTCGATCAGCGGTGCAGTCGACAGTCACAGGCTTTCCACTCTCTAGTTGTCCACTTGAGAGCAGACCAATCTAGAAAAATCACTCTTAGTCAACCTAGGATAGAGCTAAACCAAAACCCTTTTCTAAGAGCATGCATCATTATAATCCTAGGTGGCTTAATACCCTGAGGTGTATTAAGTCCATTAGTTAACCTTGTCCAAATGTCCTAGTGGATTTTCAACCCAGGCGATACTTATCATATTTTTGTGCGCATTATTTGAAGGACGAACATGCCAATTATGTGGACCATTTTCCCTAAATTAACTAAATTTTATGTAAAAGAGCATGACCATTTTTTCTATGATCTATAGGAAATTTTCAAATGACATAATCAGCAAGAAGTTTTGAAAATATATACTTTCTTCTGATATTTTATTACAAAAAAAAAAATGGTTCAAGCAACCATACTTTACTCTTATACTTTTCTTTTGAATAATGGACTTATATGGGATGATACATAATGGCATATGTATCTTTCAAATACATGTTAGGCCTACCTCTGGCACAAAGAGGTCCCCCACATATTAGGACGGATTATTATACTTTGCAATGTGTCACATACTTTGCTTGCTTACTTGCTATTTGCTATGTTGCTTATTTTTTCCTAACATTATTTGTTGTTTTTCAGAAGAAGAAAATATTGACGATCCAACTTGCTTACATCTTTATTTAAATATATACTTTATTTGTTCATTATTTTACTTATTTTTATATTATTTTCTTGAATTAATAATAATAATAATCACCAATCATTTCGTACTTAGATTTTTAACAACTCTAGAGTATCGTTTAGGTATTTATTTACGCCCATGTTTCTCTTAGGTCCACTCAAATTCTTAAAGTCTAATTAAGATATATTTTTAGTCTCTAGGCATGATTTTCTATTCTTATAAGGCATGACGTTTTGCCCACAAACTTTTCTAGCAAGCTCGACTCATCATTAAGTCTCTAGATATTCGTGCCTTCAACTAGCCTTAAGGATTTTTATTAAACAACAAGGTGTATAGTAAGATTTCATTAGAAACTGGCGTAATCTTTATAATTAAGTGAAATGTTTTGCATATTCAATTTTGTAAGTTATTTTATTCACGCCCTCTTCTTAAAAATACGGTTACATATTTTTAAAATAATATCACTCGTGCATCACATAATTTTATACCTTCAATTCTTGCACGTCTTTCCATACATGCCTAAACTTCTATCTTCAATAATATAGAATATAAATAGGTTTCATACAATATATTTAGTACTATGTCTTAGAAATTTCACCTTCGTGCCAATTCTCATTTACAAGTTGGTAGATGTCCAAATTCGCACAACCTACCGAGCAATAGAAGGCTACTATTTGATCAATTTTCATCGTTTAATTATTATAAAATTTTCACATATTCAATTCAAATGTTCGTATCGTCTTTTTTCGTGTTGCCGAGATTAATTTTCCTGCACCCGCCAATTCCAAGTCTTGGCATGCGAGTCGAGGGACCATCCCATAAGTCTCAAAACGACTGATAACATATTCCGGGCCTCGACAACTTAATGATTTGTCAACGCTAAAAAAAATAATAAAAAATAATAATATAGTCATTTCATGTCCAATTGACTCTTATATCCTAATCAGGTATCTTGATTCTGAGCTTGTCGATATTCAAACAGTCAAAAATTATTTTCAACGTCAAAATAATTCGATAGCCTAAGTTGCAAAATGGATGGACGAGAATAATGTTACGACCCAAAATCCACTATGGGTCGTGATGGCGCCGGACACCGTTGTCAGGCAAGCCAACTAAATATTTAATTAAACTCCAATTTTAACAATTTTTGAAAAGACCAAGATTTTTCCTTTAAATTTCCTAAGTACAAAGTAGCTGCTTCATTTCAAATTAAATAATAGCAATCAATGCAAAACATTTCAAAAACCATCCCAGAACCCGGTGTCACAAGTGCATGAGCATCTATTGATAAGGATATCAAATACAATACAACATCCGTCCGGAATACAATGGACAGAAAGAAAATACAATTTACTAGAAGGGACTTTACAAGCTGCGGGCCGCCTCGCATACTGCAACTCACCTAGTCCCCGAATCATTCGTGCTGCTATCTAAGGTAAAACTTACCTGTGCAACAAAAATGCACAGAAGTGTAGTATGAGTACGTAGTCAACGTGTACTCAGTGAGTATCCCGCCTAACCTCGAAGGGGTAGAGACGAGATAGTCTACCTGGACACTCACTAGCGGTACAATAATAATACACTAAATGTGTGAGGAAATCATGGATTCATATAGCATGTTCTATTTCATAAAGCTGTAAAACAGGTAAACACCTTTTTAACAATTAACAAAGATTTTCAAGATTTACTCTCCTTTATCTTGTCAATTTATATCAAGCCACGAAGGGCAAATTTCATCATTTAACATTCCTCATGCATCAATATACAAAAAAATATCATGCGCAAGTCATACCGAGGCGACGACCCGATCTAACAGAAAATAAATGTGCACTTGCCGAGGGTCGACGGCACGCCTATAGATGCATCTATTTCCCCGCTCGCGAATTAATCATGCGACGCGGTCAACATGAAATAAACACATACCCTGCTCGCGAATCATACATGCGACGCAGGTACACGTAGAGATACATGCTCAGTCAATCATGTAAGAACTTATCAGGGAGTGTTTATCAAGATATATTCAACTCTCTTTTAACAACCTTTAAGAAGTAAGGTTAAATCCCTTTAGAAATTCATTTTCAAATTCCATGTGATATAAGCAATTTAAGCTATCAAAGAGTTTACAAGTAATCCAAGTACTCATGCTTTTGGGTCCTAGACTACCCGGACAATAGCATAATAGTATCTACGCACGGACTCTCGTCACCTCGTGCGTACGTAGCCCCCACAAATAGGAGCACATAGCCAAATAATTCACCTATGGGGACACTTCCCCTTACAAGGTTAGAAAGGAGACTCACATCGCTCCGAAGACTCATAACCGGCATTCCACATTCCTCCAAAGACTTGTACCAACGCACAATACTCCATAACTAGCCAATGATTGTACAAATCCATTAATATATGCTCAAATATTCATAACAAACTAATTTATAGCAATTCCTAACTCCGATTAAAAAGTTGACCAAAACGCTCTCGGGCCCTGTAACGACCCGGTCGTTCGCTCTGAGAGTTACAGCCACATTTCCCCCATCTATGCTTATTTATATGTTGTTCAGCTGTGTTGAGTTGTGTCGAGTTGGTAGGTTTGGGTTCGGAGTAGTTTTGGAGTGAATTGAACACTTAGTCTCTTAGTTAGAAAAGTCAACCGGAAGTTGACTTATGAGTAAACGAATTCGGATTTGGATTTTTATGATTCGATTAGCTTCCTTGGGTGATTTTAGAATTAGGAGTGTGTCTGGTATGTAATTTGGAGGTCTGTGGTAGAATTAGGCTTGAATTGGCGAAAGTTGGAAGTTTAGAAGTTCTTAGTCTTGAATTCGAGGTTGATTTGGTATTTTGGTGTTGTTTTGGGTGTTCCGGAGGTTTGACTAAGTTGAGGTAGTGATATATGACTTGTTGGAATTATTAGTTGAGGTCCCGAGGGCCTCGGGTGAGTTTCGGATAGGTTTGGGTTGTGTTGCGCTCGTTTTTCTTATGTTGTGATACTGTTTCTTCAAGTATAAATGATATTATATTGAACAAATGAGCTCTGATTTCTTTTTTGATTGAAGAATTAGATCCGTATTGTAATTACGGACCTGTAGCAAAAAGAATCGTCGAATGTGGACATCGTATGAGGATTTTATGGTCATTTTACTAAAAATAGGTTGCCAGATTTTTTTCAGAGTAATTACAAAATTGCCACTAGCAGCGTATTTAAAAATCTGCACTATTTGCAAATATTAAAACTTACCTATCTCCTTCTTTATAAGGTCAAATTGAGTGATTCAAAAGCCTAACTTGACTAGAATTTCACAAGAAATACATTGGAGGCATAAAATACGAGTTTAGGGATCGTTTTGCTCGAGAAACGAGGCAGAATAGCTGGTAGAAAAATATACAAAACTAGGGTTTGTTCATTCGGTCATATTTTGAGTTGGGGACACTGTTTTAAAAGGCAGAATTGGGACTCGTCCGGGGCTCGCCTCGGGGCGGAGCACTCGTAAAACGCCCCTGGACCTATGTGTGGGGCTTAGTTCTGTGAGACTTACGTCTCGGCCATCGAGGCTTACGCCCCGGACACGCCCAACGCCCAACGTAGTAGGCTCGCCTAATAGAACTTTATGCAATTGTATGTAATTAACCTTGTAAATCCTCAAATTTTCTTAATAAATCGTTGACTATTCAAAATTACTTTTTTCTTAATCATAAATCATTAAGTTGAGAGTATTTTATGTCATAATTAAAATAAAAATTATTGCACGTTATCTACTAAGAGTGCTATGATAGTTAATTTTAAATAAATCTTTCATTTAAAAATTATTTATTTATTAACTTTTGTTATGTCGTTACTATATAATAGTCCTTAATTTTTTGATAATTATTTTTCAAATTTTTTTTCCATGTTTACGAGATACAATACTTATTAATTTAATAGCTCAGTATTAGCTAGTAACTATTTACAAATAATTAGTTATCATGGTATTGTATGGTAAATTATGTGTCACCTTATTAACTTGTAGAAACTTAAAAATAAATAATGCTAGAGAATCATATTTAAATTATGAATTATGTTTTTATATAAATTCTCTTTCAAATAAAAAGCATATTAAATAAATGGAGTATTTTAAGAAAAATATCAAATTATAATATCGAAATACTTTCATGATTCATTACTCCTTAAGAGATACATATAAGATTTCGTATCGAATACATTACTTTTGATGTTTGAGTTGTAACGACGTTGCAGCTAATTTGCATATTATGATACTTGTCATACTTTTCGTATTATTCATAGTTGAATTATAATTTATAAATATTTTAAATAGATTATTTGTTATAATTTTATAATTTTAATGTAAGTTTTATAATTATTTTTTATTTTATACTATATATCTTAAAATTCTTGAAATTAGTAAAATTTAAAGATCCTTGGAACTTACGCCCCATGTCTCAGGACTTACGCCTCGCCTCATAAGAGGTAAAACGCCTCGCCTCACGCCCCCGCCTTTTAAAACATTGGTTGGGGAGCTCAGATTTGGGCGATTTTGGAGGCTATTTTCACCATATGGATTGGGGTAAGTGTTCTCTACTCGATTTTGATTATGATTTATGAATCCATCTTCGTTTTGGGATTTGATTGATGATTTCAAAGTGAAATTGAGGGAATTAGGGTTTGAGTTTTGGAGAGTTTTAAGTGAGGATTTGAGGGACCAAACGGAGTCCGATTTTGACAAATTTTATATGGTTAGACTCGGGAGAGGACGAGAATTATTATTCTACCATTTTTGACTGATTCCGAGACGTGGGCCCGGGGGGCCGAGTTTTGGCTGATTTCGGATTTTTGGCATGTTTATGTTGTTTTTATTGTGTAATTCGATTCTTTAGACTATGTTGATAGTATTATTCTGATTTTGGTTAGACTAGGAGCTTTTGGAGACCGAGTCCAGGGTCGAGGACATCCCGGAGTAGGATTTTACGCTGTTGAGGTAAGTAACAGTTTTAACTCTGGCTTTGAGGGTATAAACCCGGATAAATTGATATCATGTGATTGTTTGGTGGTGATACCCACGCTAAGTGACGGGCGTGTGGGTGTGCACCGCGAGGGATTGAGACTTGGTCCGTCCCGCGAGGCCAGGCCTAATAGCTATTATCTGTGGTTATGTGTTTACTTGTTGTTGAACTTGTTTGCCTTCATGTTAGAGATCCTGTTTAGGTTTTATTCATGCTCACATTATTTGTACTCAGTCATAGAAATTATTGTGCATGTTTACCTAGTCTCTATTATTTGCTAATATGCTGTGATACTTGATGTGGGCTGTGTTCCCTTATTTGTAGATGATGGTGAGGCTAGTGAGGTATATGACTGAGTGAGGCCGAGGGCCTGGTTGTGAGGATATTAATACCATAGCGCGTGAGTTGTCCGCGTAGCACGTGAGTTGACCGTGCGGGTCCAAGTATTTATACCATAGCGCGTGAGTTGTCCGCGTAGCACGTGAGTTGACCGTGCGGATCCAGGTATTGATATGGTAGCACGTGAGTTGTCCGTGCTTAGCGCTTGGGCTTTGGGAGCCCCTCCGGAGTCTGTACACACCCCTAGCGAGCGCAGAGTGTTGAGTGTATTGAGTGTTGAGTGTTGAGTGCTCAGTGCGAGTGCTGAGTGATGGAGTGACATTGTTGTGAGGTTGCATTTACTTTTGTTGTTGCTGCATTTATCTGTTAAATTTCTTTGTGGAATTTACTGAGTTATGGAATTTACCTATTTATTCCTGTTATTTTTAAAATTGTGAAAAATAAATAATTGGACTATTTTGCTCAGCTCGTTACTACTGCTCAGTTTCTTAGTTATTTCTGTTACTACTGAGGTGGTTGTACTCATTCTACACCCTGCACTTTATGTGCAGATCCAGGTGAGTTAGAGCGCGGCGATCGTTGAGTTCAGGCCGGCTATCTGTGGAGATTGCAAGGTAGCTGCTAGCGTCCGCAGGGCCTTGTTACTCCTCTTGTCATTTCTTATTTTAGTCAATTATATTTCTTAGTTCATAGTTTTAGACGCTCATGACTTAGTGACACCCCAATCTTTGGGACTCGTTTTCGTATTTCATATTTTTATATTTAGAGTTGGTTTAGTTTATCAGGAATTAAATTATTGGAAATATTTTATTAAATTCTTATAATCAGATTAGTAGTAATTTTGGGAATTGGCTTGCCTTGTAACACGATTGGCGCCATCACGACCAAGGTTAGATTTTGGGTCGTGACAGGCCCACGTGCCCGGAATCCAAAATTTTTCGAAGATAAAGTTTACCCATGGCTTCACTAGCTCAATTATATAATTTACTCCTAATTCCATGCTAAAATTCGTGGCTAAATTCCAAGAATATAATTTTCTAGGTTTCCACCAAAAACCTCCATTTTCTACAATTTCCCAAGCCTAAATCCATATATAATTGATGTATTCAACTCAAAAATAGGTGGGGATAACTTACCTTAACACAGATGACGAAAATCCCCTCTTTGAGGCTCCCCATAATCGCCCAAGCCTTGAAAAATGAGAGAAATGAACTCCAAATCACGATTTTAAAACAAGCCTTCCGCCCAGCATTTTTCGCGTCTGCGGACCCAGGCCCGCTTCTGCGATTCCGCAGGTGCGGTCACCAGGCCGCTTCTGCGGTCCTCCCTGGCCTCCCCAGCTTCCGCTTCTGCGACCCTCTCTCCGCAGATGCGGTCCTGCTTCTGCGGAACCTTGACCGCATCTGCGGTCCTCAAGCCTTTGACCAAAATCCGCTTCTGCGGCTCCCTTTCCGCTTCTGCGGGACCGCTTCTACGGTCAACCCACAGCAGAAGCGAAAATACCAGCAACCAGATCCTTCAGCTGTCCAAAAATCCCATTTTCAATCTGTTAACCACCCGGAATCCACCCGGGGCCCCCGGGACCCCAACTAATCATACCAACCAATCCCAAAACACATTACGGACTTGCTCGAGGCCTCAAATCACATCAAACAACGCTAAAATCATGATTCAACCCCCAATCCAAGCTTTATGAACTTTAGAACTTCCAACTTCTACTTTCGATGTTTAAACCTATCAAATCACGTCCGATTGACCTTAAATTTTGCACACAAGTCATATTTGACATTACAGACCTACTGCAACTTCCGGAATCGGATTCCGACCCCGATATCAAAAAGTCCACTTCCGGTCAAACTTCTAAAAAACCTTCAAATTTCTATCTTTAGCCAAACACCTCCAAAATGACCTACGGACCTCCGAATTCACTTCCAAACGCGCTCCCAACTCCAGAATCACCATACGGAGCTATTCACAGTCTCGGAATCCTAAACGGACATCGATAACACTGAAATGCACTTCAAGCCAAACTTATGAAATTTCTTCTAAAATTCTAACTTCCACAATGGTGCCAAAACACTCCCGGGTTATCCAAAACCCGAACCGGGCGTACGCCCAAGTCCGAAATCATCATACGAATCTGCTTGAACCTTGAGATCCTGATTCCGAGGTCGTTTACTCAAAGATCCAATCCTAGTTCGTTCTTTCAACTTCAAGCTTCTGAAACGAGAATTCTCTTCCTAAATCAACTCTGAACTTCCCGGAACTTAATTCCGACCACGCGCACAAGTCATATTACCAGAAATGAAGTTGTTCATGGCCTCCGACTGCTGAACGGAGCGCTAGGACTCAAAACGACCGGTCGGGTTGTTACATTCTCTCCCACTTAAACAAACGTTCGTCCTCGAACGTGCTGAGAACTATGCTGGAGTAGTCTGAAATCACTGTTTGACACCTCATGTACCTTCCCATGCCACCATAACTCAGTTGAGCATGTCAGCTCGATCAATTTTGAAGATATTCCCTTTTTATTAAAGCAAATAAGCCTTAGGGCCCAATTCCAACATCCGGAATTCTATGCCCGACCTGCTTCCAACATACGGTCACCATATCAATCACCACACGCTGTACCCAAACATGATTGTATAACTTTGCTGAATTCATACATTGCATCACTTTACTCACCGTACTATGATGACATCTTCTGTTCAACTTAGTAGGACTTCCACGAATCAGGTGCTCCCATTGCGCCCCATAACATGCGCAGGTCTTACTCCAACTCTTACAACATCGTCACAACAGAAGAGATGTGAAGAAATTCACAATCAACTGCCGAGTCAATCAATCATTGAGTCTATACTTCTGACAGGAAACATTACCATATTCTGAACCAAATAGCGATCTTCGCTCCTCAATATACTACATAGTCAGATTGCACTGATCCTGAATCCAATGGTCTCATCTCACCCAGTACGAACTGCTCAGGCAATAAGCCACCTCGGACATAATCAAAAGTCTCATGTGATGCCATAATGTGCCAATAGGCTACCTATTAGAATGCGATACAAAAAGGAAAATGAACTCTGAAAAGGATTTTCAACTACCCCGCTCGCGAATCAAGCATGCGATGCGGGCGCACCGCTAATATGAGCTTCCTTCAGAAAATAGGAAACCGACACAAAATAAACAGATATGGGGAACTGTGCTCAACATCACACTGTTGCGGTGTACCACCCGACTCAAATATCATAGATCTCCCATAAGGAGATTGCCCACCGAGCGAAATTTGCTCATTACAACCATAATACCAAATATCGGTCATAAACATGCTAAGTGCATAATACCATCCCTGAGGGAACATATAGCGTCATAAGCTACCAAACTCAAGCACAACTGGGGTGCGATATACAAACTGAATCTCAAGAGCCATCTTGCTCATAATACATCATTTCTACACGGATTCTCAACGCATAAGCAATTTCTCAAGCCGTCTCACAACTCGCACGGCGCAAGGCATCACTTCATGAAATATATCTGCCAATGAAATAACACCCTGACTGCTCCCACATAAGGAGCGCATTGCTGAAATGAACACAACTGGCCTGACACCGGGCCCAAATTCTCATTTACATCCATCCACCGACCTCAAGTCGATCCTGATCAAACCAACTAAGCCAATAACCTTTCAAGGGTCCATACGAATTTTCCTCTTCTCATAACACACAAGGACAACCATCATAACCGGAGTACTCATCCGTAGTCCACAACTCAGAATCCGAGTGCCCTCCAGGCACATATTCTCAACTTATCGATATCATCCCGAATTTCCATACTTAGTCTAGATCTTAAATCAATCAAGTGACTACGTGCCACATTTATGAAACCTTCCTATGGGACACTCCCCCACAATCTACCATAACAATTTACTTGGTCTTACCTCCAACCCACCGACCGCACTAACGCTGAAAAGCGATCAAGAATCATTAACCATGATACAAGCCCTCTTTACAGAACACCAATCTCAGGTGACACCGAAGACAATGCCGACTTACTTCAAACACCGAAGCTCCTTCCCTACTCATCCGAGCTCGTGATATCCTTACCAGCACCAAGCCGCAGCCTTGATCCTCACTTCAAATTTCCATGCTACTCACTGCACCCAACGTGCCAATATACGATAGAACACGATTTTCATCGTAACTCTGAAATCATTAATATTTTAACACTTCATCATATAAGAACTTTTCACTTAACTCACTTCAGGAGAATCATAGCAACACACAGGTAAATTCCCATAACCATAGGATATGCAAATATCTAAGTAGTGGTCCAAGCCACCATAGACCTTCCGGAATCCGCTTCCACTTAATAAGCCATAACAGAAGAATGCTTCTGAATAATATCAATTACGGCGGCCGACAAGCCTCACACGTACCGCCACAAATCATACGCATAACTTGATCACGCTGAATGAACTGATCACTGACCCCAATATGCCAATTCAACTATGGCTAATCAATCTACCTCCTTCCACTTTATCCTTGATTGCCTTGGAAATAATACTAACTCTATTCAACACATAACATACTCCCTCTATACTCACCCCGAGTGGTCTTGAGTCACGAGACCATGCTGTCTCAAATCCCACGAACTATTTCATATCTCTCAAATGCTACATCACAAGTCAAAATATCATAGAACATTCTGGGCACCTTCTCATAAGCTGTTACAAAATCTTGATCCTTAACTGTACTCATAGGCTTGAAATCATTGGGCACCACACTTTATCCCTTGGGATCTAATAGGACCGTTGTTGAGAGCCACCCGCTCTGACTTGGTCCCGAATATAATCAACTCCATGAATCTTCTAGCACATTAATACCCTCTCAACGAAGCACCTGGCAGAATCACTCCCCTTTAAACCCGCTTATATACAAGGCATAAATCCTGAATCCTTCCCCCAAATCTGAACATGAGCCAATAAGGCTGACCATAGCATGCATCCAACAATTCATCTACTCAAATTACCACTTATGGTCTTTTCCCGTAGTTGAAACAACCCATCGATATGTAGATAAACGAAAACCTCGCAAGTAGTTAACCATGCAACCCAATCATAGGCGGTGGGACTCTCCCACTTAGCTTGAAGCCATTATTTCACAACTCTGGAATTCACCGGGATTCTTTATCTCTTATTGACATAACCGGGCACAATCAACCGCCAAAATTCTCGGAATCATTCGGTAAACACCCCCTTTTCGATACTCTGAATCATCAACCCCATTCGCACGACTGATCTCCTCGCTGTATAACCAATAGAATTCTTCGCAGAAGCCTCACCAACCACGCGACCGCTAACCTGCTCACAGGGAATAACCCTCCTGTGGAAATCACTTCCGACATCTTCCAATGCTACTGCACGGGATACAATCACCATGACATCAATAACCCATCCTGAGTCCAAGCTCACTCTCTAGCTGTACCAGTCCATTTATCCCTTTGGCGACATCAATTAAATGTGCGGCAATATCCTTCCAATTCAAGGTTATGTTGTGTCCTTTATTTCAAGCAGCTCCTTCCTGCTGTATCAAATCTCCTACCGTTTAATGTCCCATGCTTCGAGTCAACTTCGCAGGCCCCAATCACTAATCTCTGAAATTCTCAAATCATCCCATACGCCCCTTAAGGTGCGTAGTCATCCTACCACAACGCCCATATGCGACTCTGCGACTCTCCCACTTTGGCGGAACTCATCTCTTTAATTGACTACTCGCCCTTTGCTTCTTATACTTGGCCTCCTAGAAACCTTAGTCACCGCCTGACACTTCCCAAATGTCTTTCCTCATACTTTGCTGCTCATCTGTTGCTTTAAATAAACTCTATCTTTGTGGCACTTGGACCCACAATTGCTGCTAACCTTTAAACCATTCCAAAGGTCATCTTTATCGAACCATCAACATTAGAAATTCTGATTCGATCCTAAACCACCGCACCATGCGATATCTGATAGCTGTATCTCCAATACTATTTCACAATATCTTGCCTTAAAGGCGAATTGTAGCAGATTATAACATCGACGGACCTGGTACATTCCATTAGGGCCATGACGCCCCATCATAGAAGAAAGCTCCATCACGCTTGCAAATACCAGGTCTCATTACTTCCACCAGCCCATATCTGACCATCCTTAGTCCGACTGCCTCTCCCTTGCCGGGAATAAAATACTGAATCCCTTGATTACACACTGGGTAAACCTCCCTTCAAGTCATTCACTGCCCCGACACGCGGGCAACATCCTACCATCACAACAATACTGCGGAATAATCGCTCATAAGCATCATGGCAACCTGTACCTAGCCTCAAGGCTCTTAGAAGTTCTGTCACTGAGTTGAAACAATAGAATATCCTTCCATAAGGCGACTATAATAGTCCAATCAACTATACCGGGAGAATCATCCCGCACCACATTTGTAGTGCCATTACAATCCTTCAATTTTTGATTTCTAACAAGTGCTCGCATCGCGTAATATTGAGTAGGAAGGAATCAAAGGCATAAGCCTCAAGAAATCGAACCGCACGATAAGGAAATCAAGAAGGGAAGTACTCCTAACAGCCTTGTAGCCTCCCGAGGATAAGTACAGACGTCTCCGTACCGATCCGCGAGACTCTACTAGACTTGCTCATGACTCGTGACACCGACGGGAACGTAGGGCTCTGATACCATGTTGTCACGACCCAAAATCCACTAAGGGTCGTGGTGGCACCGGACACCGCTGTCAGGCAAGCCAACCAAGAATGCATAATTAAATTCCAGTTTTAGTACTTGCGAAAAACGTTTTTCTTATCCGAAGAATGTTAAACAATAAAGATTTTACAAAAAGGAATGAACTTAAAGTCAACAAAGGACTTAATACTAAATAATCCAAAATCCTCCCAGAACCCGGTGTCACAAGTGCATGAGCATCTACTAATAGGGAAATAAAATACAACCTCCGTCCGAAATACAGTGGACAGGAAATAAATACAAAGTGCTGAAAGGGACTACACTAGCTGCGGGTCGCCTCGAATAATGCAACTCACCAAGTCCCAGAATCATCCGCGCTGCTACGCCCAGTAGGCTGCTAGAGGTACATATACCTGTGCAACAAAAATGCACAGAAGTGTAGTATGAGTACGTAATCAACGTGTACTCAATTAGTATCCCGTCTAATCTCGAAGAAGTAGAGACGAGATGGTCAACTTCGACTCTTACTAGAGGTCAACTAACAATATACTAAAATGTGAGGAAATCATGGATTTATGTAGTAATTCTAATTCACGAAGCTGGAAAAAACAGGTAAACACCTTCAACAATTAATCAAGGATTTTCAAGGTTTACCCTTCATTATTTGATCAATTTATATCAAGCCACGAAGGGCAAATTTCACGTTTAAAAATTTTAAAGCGACAAATAACATGCGCAAATCACACCGAGGCGACAGCCCGATCATACAGAAATGTAAACTGTACACTGCCGAGGGTCGAACGACACGAACCATAAATGCATCTACTACCCCGCTCGCGAATCATCCATGCGACGCGGTCAACATAAAATAAACAATCACCCTGCTCGCGAATCATCCATGCTATGCAGGTACACATAAGATACACAATCACCCTGCTCGCGAATCATCCATGCGACGTAGGTACACACAATATACATGCTCAACTAGCCAATTAGAATTTTATCGGGGAATAATTATCCAAATAAAACCAATTCTCCTTTAACAATTTTTTTTAAGAAATGAAGTTTAATCCTTTTAGTAATCCCCTTACTAATTCAACATGATTTAAGCAATTCAAGCTATTGATGGGTTCATAAATAATTCAAGTATAACATGCTTTTGGGTCCTAACTACCCGGAGAATAGCATAATAGTAGCTACGCACGGACTCTCGTCACCTCGTGCGTACGTAGCCCCCACAAATAGGAGCATATAATCAATTATTTCACCTATGGGGACAATTCCCTCTTACAAGGTTAGAAAGGAGGCTCACCTCGCTCCGAAGACCCATGACCGGCATTCTACATTCTTTCGAAGGCTTGAACCAACGCACAATGCTCCAAAACTATCCAATGGTTATACAAATCCATTAATATATGCTAAGGTACTCATTATAATCCAATTTATAACAATTCCTAACCCTATTGAAAAGTTGACAAAAATGCCCTCGGACCTACGTGCCCGGAATCCGAAATTTTTCGAAGATAAACTTGGCCCATGACCTTAGGAGCTCAAATATATAATTTTCTCTAGATTCCATACCCGAAATCGTGGTTAAATTCCAAGAACAATAATTTTCTAGGTCTTCCCTCAAACCCCAAGTTTTTCTACAATTTTCATACTCAAATCCATGTATAAACCTTGTATTTGACTCAAAGCTAGCTTAAGTTACTTACCTCATGACAAGTGACGAAAATGGCACCTCTAAGCTGCTCCCCATCGACTCCAATGGAAGAAAAATGGGGTTGAAATGAACTCAACCCCGAATTTTAAAGACCTCACTGCTCTAGTCATTTCCGCACCTGCGGACCCTGGACCGCTTCTGCGGTTCCGCAGGTGCGGTCAACAGCCGCTTCTGCGATCTGTCCTGGCCGCCCCCTTTTCGCTTCTGCGATGCCCACTTCCGCAGATGCAGTCCCGCTTCTGCGGAACCTTGACCGCATCTGCGGTCCTTGAACCTTCAAACAAATCCGCTTCTGCGGGGCCGCTTCTACCGCCTCTGCGGGGCCGCTTCTGCGGTTCCATTTCCGCAGAAGCGAAAATACCAGCAACCAGCAAACCTCAGCCTTCCCAAAAATCCATTTTCGATCCGTTAACCACCCGGAATCCACCCGAGGCCCCCGAGGCCTCAACCAAACCTACCAACCAACCCTAAAACACATTACGGACTTGCTCGAGGCCTCAAATCATATCAAACAACGCTAAAACCATGAATTACACCCCGATTCAAGCTTTATGAACTTTGAACTTCCCAACTTCTACTTCCGATGTTTAAACCTATCAAATCATGTCCGATTGACCTCAAATTTTGCACACAAGTCATATTTGACATTACGGACCTACTCCAACTTCCGGAATCGGATTCCGACCCCGATATCAAAAATTCCACTTCCAGTCAAACTTCTCAAAAACCTTCAAATATCTATCTTTAGCCAAACGGCTCGAAAATGATATACGGACCTCCGAATTCACTTCCGATCGCGCTCCCAACTCCAGAATCACCATACGGAGCTATTCACAATCTCGGAATCCTAAACGGACATCGATAACACTGAAGTGCACTTCAAGCCAAACTTATGAAATTTTTTCTAAAATGCTAACTTCCACAATAGGCGCCAAGTTATCCAAAACCCGAACCGGGCATACGCCCAAGTCCGAAATCATCATACGAATCTGCTGGAACCTTCAGATCCTGATTCCTAGGTTATTTACTCAAAGATCCAATCCTAGTTCGTTCTTTCAACTTTAAGCTTCTAAAATGAGAATTCTCTTCCTAAATCAACTCTGAGCTTCCCGGAACTTAATTCCGACCACACGCACAAGTCATAATAACAGAAATGAAGCTGTTCATGGCCTCTGACTGCTGAACAGAGCGCTAGGACTCAAAACGACCGGTCGGGTCGTTACATTCTCTCCCACTTAAACAAATGTTCGTCCTCGAACGTGCTGAGAACTATGCTAGAGTAGTCTGAAATCACTGTTTGACACCTCATGTACCTTCCCGTGCCACCATAACTCAGTTGAGCATGTCAGCTCGATCAATTTTGAAGATATTCCCTTTTTATTAAAGCAAATAAGCCTTAGGTCCCAATTCCAACATCCGGAATTCTATGCCCGACCTGTTTCCAACATACGGTCACCATATCAATCACCACACGCTGTACCCAAACATGATTGTATAACTTTGCTGAATTCATACCTTGCATCATTTTACTCACCAGACCACGATGACATCTTCTGTTCAACTTAGTTTAACTTCCATAAATCTGGTACTCCCATTGCACCCCATAATATACGCAGGTCTTACTCTAACTCTTACAACTCCGTCACAACGGAAGAGATGTGAAGAAATTCGTAATCAACTGCCGAGTCAACCAATCATTGAGTTTATACTTCTGACAGGAAACATTACCATATTCTGAACCAAATAGCGATCTTCGCTCCTCAATATACTCTACATAGTCAGATTGCACTGATCCTGAATCTAATGGTCTCATCTCGCCCAGTACGAACTGCTCAGGCAATAAGCCACCCCGGACATAATCAAAAGTCTCATGTGATGCCACAATGTGCCAATAGGCTACCTATTAGAATGCGATACAAAAGAAAAATGAACTCTGAAAAGGAAGTTCAATTACCCCGCTCGCGAATCATACATGCGACGCAGGCAACATACTGAACAGACACCCTGCTCGCGAATCATACATGCGACGCGGGATCACAACTAATACGAGCTTTCCTCAGAAGACAGAATACGAAACCCATAAAACAGGTATGGGGAACTGTACTGAACATCACACTGCTGCGGCGTGCAACCCGATCCAAATAACATACCCATGGCGGCGTGCCACCAGATCCACACATAGAACTCACATAAGGAGATGTACGTCGAGCTAAATCGCTCATTACAACAAAATACCGAATATCGGTCATAAACACACTAGGTGTATAATACCATTCCCTAGGGAGACATATAACGCTATAATCCACAAACTCGGGCACAATTGAGGTGCGATACAGGATCTGAATCTCAAGAGCCATTCTGCTCATATAACATCATTTCTACACGGATTCTCAACACATAAGCAATTTCTCAAGCCGTCTCACAAGTCGCACGGCGCAACGCATCACTTCATGAAATATATCTGCCAATGAAATAACATCCTGACTGCTCCCACATAAGGAGCGCATTGCTGAAGTGAACACAACTGGCCTGACACAGGGCCCAAATTCTCATTTACATCCATCCACCGACCTCAAGTCTATCCTGATCAAACCAACTAAGCCAATAACCTTTCAAGGGTCCATACGAATTTTCCTCTTCTCATAACACACAAGGACAACCATCATAACCGGAGTACTCATCCGTAGTCCACAACTCAGAATCCGAGTGCCCTCCAGGCACATATTCTCAACTTATCGATATCATCCCGAATTTCCATACTTAGTCTAGATCTTAAATCGATCAAGTGACTACGTTCCACATTTATGAAACCTTCCTGTGGGACACTCCCCCACAATCTACCATAACAATTTACTTGGTCTTACCTCCAACCCACCGACCGCACTAACGCTGAAAAGCGATCAAGAATCATTAACCATGATACAAGCCCTCTTTACAGAACACCAATCTCAGGTGACACCGAAGACAATGCCGACTTACTTCAAACACCGAAGCTCCTTCCCTGCTCATCCGAGCTCGTGATATCCTTACCAGCACCAAGCCGCAGCCTTGATCCTCACTTCGAANTTGAGAATGGGGTAATTAATGGTATGTATTATCGATAGGTTGCTGTTGATCTTCCGAAGAATATTCATCTAATTGGGAAGGATCGGGATTCGGTTGTGAGCTATGTGGAGGGCCAGCGAGAATATGTGTTTTGTATCAGGTTCGGTTTGTGTGCTCCTATGAGGTTGTCATTTTGACCATGTTACCAGGCAGGATTGATATTATGTGCCCTAGCCTATGATATGTTCTACTCTTGTATGCTGGGTTAGGCAGTGATGTGGTATGATTATTTCCCACGCAGGTAGTGATTCTGTTCAGGCCTTATGGCGATGCGGGCAAGATAGCCCTCGTGATGTTGATTTGCTTATTGCACCTTAGTCGTGCTTGCTTCTTTCATGTTTTAGCACTTTCATTTATTTTCCCACAGTTTTATTTGTGCACTCTGTTGTACATGATTTCAGTATTCATGTGATCAGTGAGCCCGAGCATTTTGGCTCGACGAGTATTTGGGAGCGGGCTGCACGCCGCAACAGATGTTATGTGGTATACTGGATTGATAAGTATTTGGGGGCGGGCTGCACGCCGCAACGGATTTTATATGAGATACCCTTTCCTTGTTTTTATTTGGGGTTCTGCTTTTCCTCTGTGGAACAATTTGATGAAAACTATATTTTTGTTGTTGCACATGTTACACTTGTTAGAAAATTCTTCTACTCTGCTTTTCCTTACTTGTGTTACGTAATTGAGTTATTGCTGGTTCAGTGTACGAGCTGTGTAGTGTGAGAATTTGTGTGTTTCCATGATGATTCATCAATTGGGCTGCGCGTATTGGTCGAGATGTGGTTCTTAGACCTGAGAGTGGTACTATGGCATTGTGAGTGAGGAGTGTTTGGAAGTATGTGGGTATTTCTGCTAAGATTTGGATAATGGCCCTAGGGGGCGAGAGAGTTTCTTGACTTGTTGACTTCATAGGCGGCTATGAATTCACGCGCGTTTCTTTATCATGGACAATGATGTGGAGGTCCGGAATAAGGTTATATTCAATGTGAGGTGTGTTGCCGGCACCCATGGTATTATTTGAACATCTATGGTGGTCAGAGGTTATTGCTTCGGGCATTGAGTTGTGTGGAGCAGCATGTGATTGTATTCGGGATTGGAATTTTTGGCTCGATTCAGCTTGTTTGGGTGTGTTTAAAGTGATGATGTGGAATTCGGGTCCCATGATGAATTTCAGATGTTGAGGTTTGGGTTCTTTTCTAAGGTTATGGACTAAGGAGGAGATGAGATCTTCAGATAAGTGGCATTGTCAGTTCTTCATAGGTTGGGTGATGGGGAAACAACCCCGGGTGTATGTATGGTGAGCTCATGCAGTGGTTCGATGGCGTTGGAGCGACTCCGGGCACGTTCAAGGACGAACGTATGTTTAAGTGGAGGAGGATGTAACGACCCGACTGGTTGTTTTGAGCAATTGCGCCCGCTTCGGTAGTTCGAGGTCTCGAGCAGCTTCACATTATGTATATCGACTTGTGTGCATGGTTGGATTCGGTCTCCGGATGAAGTAGAATTGAATTGGAGGAAGGAACCTAGTTATGGAAGTTTAAACAGTGAAAATTTGACCGGAATTGGACATTTGAGTAAGCGGCCCAGGAATGGGTCGTTGGTGATCTCAACAGCTTCGTATGGTGATTTTGGACTTAGGAGCGCGTTCGGATTCAGATTTGGAGGTCCATAAGGTAATTTGAGGTGTTTCGGCGAAAGTTGGAAAAGTTGACGTTTTGACCCATAGTTGACTTTTGTGATATCGGGGTCGGAATACGATTCCGAGAGTTGGAGCAGCTCCGTTATGTCAATTTGGACTTGTCTGCAAAATTTGGCGTTATTCCGAGTTGAATTGATAGGTTTCGGCATGAGGTTTGATGTTTGAAGATTTGGAAATTTCTAAGCTTGATTTTTGGTTTGATTCGTTGTTTCGTTGTTGTTTTATGTGATTTGAAACCTCGAGCGAGTCCGTGTTAGGTTATATGAATTGTTTGGGTGATTAAACGGGGTTGCGGGAGCCTTGAGTGTGTTTCGGGTGAGTTTTGAGCGAGTCCGGACATTCCGGAACTTAGAAAATGGATGGGGGAAGAAGTTTTAGAGCTGGGCGCGGTGGATTTAGCGCGGGCGCGGAAAATGGTCCGCGGTCCGCGGTCATGAAGAATCCGCAGGTCGTTGGTCCAACTTCGGAAGCTCATATCTTTGAATCTACAACGAATTTGGGGATGATGCAAACACAAAAGTTGTAGATCCTTGAATCCAGTTTTCAGAAACATATTATAATAGGCATTTGGACATCTTTAGCAAAAGTTATGGCCAAAATACTAAAGCCTGTCACTGCAGAGGAAAACCTGTACGGCCGCGGTCGTTTTTGTGCGGACCGCACTGGTATTGTGCGGACCGCGGAGGTGGAAATCTGTGGGGTACTCTATAAATACGAGGTTTTTGGTTTTATTTGATATTTTGACCTAGAGAGCTCGGATTTTGGCGATTTTTCGAAGGTTTTTCACGAAATTCATCGGGGTAAGTGATTCTAACTCAGATTTGGCTAGAGTACATGAATCTATCATTGAATTCATCATTTGATTCGTGATTTGGGGTGAAAATTTGGAGAAACATTTTAGTAACTTCTAAAATGAATTTTTGAGATCCGAAGAACAATCCGATGTCGGAATTTGATAAAATTGGTATGGTTGAACTCGTATTGGAATGGGTGTTCGGATTTCATAAAAATCAAGTCGGGTTCCGAGAGGCGGGTCCCGCGTTGACTTTTGGTTGACTTTTTAATGTGAATTTCTAAGTCAATGTTTTATTATCTGGAATTGTTTCCGATGTATTTTAATAAAGTTATACAATTAATTTGGATAGATTTGAGCCTCTCGGATGTCAATTCAAGCAAGAAGGCTATTTTGGAATATCGGCCTAACTTCAAAAAGGTAAGTGTTTGGTCTAACCTTAGCTTGAAGGATTAGGAGTCGTGTCCTATTTGCTATGTATTGTTTGTTGAGTACGACGTATAGGCATGGTGACGAGTATCTATACGTTGGTGTCAAGCATGCCCGTGAGTCTTATACTTTGATTAATGTGACTCCGTTTCGTATTGTTCATGCTCTATATGATAATTTCTAATTGAGGAAATATGACTTGTGGGAAATTGTAATTTGTTAATTGAACNAAAAGCGGGTAGATGGCGCCTAAGAGGTAGAGGCCAGACCCATTGATATATTTGCTAGTGGCATAGCTGAGGTCGCTATACTAGATGGAGTCGTTACAAGTATGAACTCGAGTTATCATAAAGGAACAATTTTCTTAACTTGATTCGGTTATGAGTATCGAGGTAAGTCCTCCTAATATGCTCTACTCATGAGTGAGCTTCGTAACCTTAAATTTACTTATGTGAACACTCCTGTTGGGAGATTATATGGAGATAGCTATGTCTATCATTATGTGTTAGTCACTAAAAATAGTTATGATGTGAGTTTTGATGTGATTTCAGGAAAAATTGATTTAAATTGCGAATTTTATTCCCTATCGCTGTGAGGGTTCTTTATATGTTGTGATTTTGTTTAACGGAAATTATTTAGAAGAAGAAAGAAAGGAAATGGAAAATTTCAATTGGCACAATGTGCGTATTACTTGTGGTACGGAGTTGAGGACGAGATCCTCGTATTTTTTTTATGATGTAAAATATTTAAACCGGGCTACAAGCTGCGGTGGACGTTATATAAGGACGGGGTCCTTGTGGTGAAAGGTTTATGTGTTTAAATTCTCCCTTTGTAAAATTAAAAATTTGTACTATAGTACTTATGGGGAGTCATGCCTATGAGGCTTATTTGATAATTCTCGTATGAATATCTCTGTGCATAATTTGCCAAATTTGTATTGTAACTATTGAGTTTAGCCTACAAGGTGAGTGCCTAGGTGGCGTTAATTGTGAATCGTTAATTTGGGTATGTAATTATGAGGTCTTCATGCTACGTTGTTAGTAAAGTGAAAGCTTGAAACAAGAATTTGTTAACGTGAAGTTAATTGGCGATTTTGTAATCGATGATGAACAACGATTAAGACCAGAGACGTGGTTATGGGCATATATATATGATCTGTTTCATGTCCAGATGTCATTATGATAAAACAATGCTCGTAATGCGGAGATTAGTGTTTTGGATATATACATTGTGGTGTTTTGTTGTGTTGTGGATGTGTTGTTATGAGTTGTTTTGGTGTTACTCTGACAGGTGGATAGTCCCAATTACAGGGGAGTCCCTGTCGAAATTTCTGAAAAATTTGGGAGTTAGAAAAATTTAGGACATTGAGTTGTGCAAAGAAAGAGATAAGTTACATTATGTGTTTGAGGACGGACTCTACTTATTATTTGAGGACGAATGACCCTAAGTAGGGGATAATGTAACACTCCGGATTTGAGGGGTGCAAAGGCACGAGTTGCTATAGCCAATCGAGATTAATATCATGTGTTGATGTGAAGAGCGGACCTTTATGGTAATGACTAGAGTGTAAGAAATTTGGTCTTAAAGTTTACAAATATGGATAAAGGAAATAATCTCAATTGAAATGGTACTGTCAGACTTACTTCGAATGCGGTAATATGGGATCAACCACGAGAATACGTGTAAAAGTAGAAACATCAAGTTTGAAACCTCAGAATAATCTTAGTACGTTCGAGGACGAACGTTTGTTTAAGAGGTGGAGAATGTAACGACCCGACCGGTCGTTTTGAATAAGTACAACCTCGTCTCCCCATATACTGCTAAATTCATGCTTCACGGTTCTTATGTAACTTACCGGGGAAATTGGTTCGGGTTCGGAAAGGTTTTGAAAGGAATTGAGACACTTAGTCTCCAAGAAGAGAGCTCAAGTTGAATTAAATTGACCGGAAGTTGAAATATGAGTAAACGAATCCGGAATGGATTTTTGGATGATTCCAATAGCTCCGTATGGTAATTTTGGATTTAGGATCGTGCCCGGAAAATTATTTGGAAGTTTGTAGTTTAATTAGGCTTGAAATGGCGAAAATGAAAAGCCGAAGTTTGGAAATTTGACCGAGGGGTTGACTTTTTGATATCGAGATCAAAATACGACTCAAGAAGTTGGAATAGCTCCATTATGTCATTTATGACTTGTGTACAAAATTTGGGGTCAATCGGACCTGATTTGATAGATTTCGGCGTTGTTTGTGGAATTTGAAATTTCTAAGTTCTTAAGCTTGAATCCGAAGTTGATTTGGTGTTTTGATGTTATTTTGAGTGATTCGAAGGCTCGACTAGGTGTTAATGATAATATGTGAGGTGTTGGTATGTTTGGGTTGAGGTCTGAGGGCCTCGGGTGAGTTTTGAGCGAGTCCGGACATTCCGGAACTTAGAAAATGGATGGGAGCAGAAGTTTTAGTGCTGGGCGCGGTGGATTTAGTGCTGGGCGCGGTGGTTTTATTACGGCCGCAGAAAATGGTCCGCGGTCATGAAGAATCCGCAGGTCGTCGATCCAACTTCGGAAGCTCATATCTTTTAATATACAAGGCATTTGGGGATGATTCAAAAACGAACGTTGTAGATATTTGAATCTGCTTTTCAGAAACATATTATAATAGGCATTTGGACATCTGTAGAGAAAGTTATGGCCAAAATACTAAAGTCTGCCACTCAGAGGAAAACCTGTGCGGCCGCGGTCGTTTTTGTGCGGACCGCACTGGTTTTGTGCGGACCGCGGTCGATTTTGTGCGGACCGCAGAGGTGGAAATCTGTGGGGTACTCTAAAAATACCAGATTTTGGGTTTTATTCGATATTTTGACCTAGAGAGCTCGGATTTTGGCGATTTTTCGAAGTTTTTTCAAGAAATTCATCGGGGTAAGTGATTCTAACTCAGTTTTGGCTAGAGTACATGAATCTATCATTGAATTCATCATTTGATTCGTGATTTGGGGTGAAAATTTGGAGAAAAATTTTAGAAACTTCTAAAATGAATTTTTGAGATCCGAAGAACAATCCGATGTCGGAATTTGATAAAATTGGTATGGTTGAACTCGTATTGGAATGGGTGTTCGGATTTCATAAAAATCAAGTCGGGTTCCGAGAGGCGGGTCCCGCATTGACTTTTGGTTGACTTTTTAATGTGAATTTTTAAGTCAATGTTTTATCATCCGGAATTATTTCCGATGTATTTTAATAAAGTTATACAATTAATTTTGATAGATTTGAGCCTCTCGGAGGTCAATTCAAGCAAGAAGGCTATTTTGCAATATCGGCCTAACTTCAAAAAGGTAAGTGTTTGGTCTAACCTTAGCTTGAGGGATTAGGAGTTGTGTCCTATTTGCTATGTGTTGTTTGTTGAGTACGACGTATAGGCATGGTGACGAGTATCTATACGTTGGTGTCAAGCATACACGTGAGTCTTATACTTTGATTAATGTGACTCCGTTTCGTATTGTTCATGCTCTATATGATAATTTCTATTGAGGAATATGACTTGTGAAAGTATTATTGTTAATTGAACATGGTAGAGTGTTGGCTCAAGTTGAGAATTGTATTGTTGAACATTGTAGAGCATTGGCTCAAGTTAAGAATAGAATTGTTGAACATTATAGAGCATTTGCTCAAGTTGCGAATTGAGTTGTGAAGTAAATGTGAAAGCAGAAAGGAGAGAGAGAATCATGATATTGTCTCCCTTGCTGGGATGTTATTGTTTTGATATTGTTTCCCTTGCCAGGATTTGATTGTTGTACTATTGTTCCCTTGTCGGGATTTTATTGTAATTTCATTTATTTTCTTGCCCTTATTTCTTGTGAATGTTGTTTGGGTGAGGAAGAGTATTAAAGCACGAAGGGTGATGCCGTATATGATTTGTGAGGAAAGAGTGTAAAGCACGAAGGGTGATGTTGTGCCGCACGATGTACCATTCCGTGCCTATTATATTGATTTTATGGTGAGGATGAGAGTAAAAGCACGAAGGGTGATGCCGTGCAGTTTATATTGATTCTTATGGTGAGGACAAGAGTAAAAGCACGAAGGGTGATGTCGTGCACTTGTCCTTGATTTTCCCTGATTCTAATTGAGTTATGTTGTCCTTTACGTTTATTTACTGATTTTCTGTTGTTACTTGATTTTATTTCGATGTTACAGATCCCCTTACCCTATTTGCCTTATGTTTGTTGCTTGGGTGAGGAAGAGTGTTAAAGCACGAAGGGTGATGCCGTGTATTGTTTTGGTGAGAGAGTGTTAAAGCACGAAGGGTGATGCCGTGCACTTTCTGTTTGATGTGTTTACTTGTTATCATCAATTCAAGTGTATTAACTGTTTAGATCCCTTTAATGTTGTGATCCTTTGTGTTGGAATCCATAGTATTTACAATACCTCGCCTTATTTATTTTTATGTTCAATACTTCAAATTTCAACAATTGTTACATATTTAACTCAATTGATTTCTCAGCAAAATTTTCCTTAAACCGTTTGAGGTTGTACTTTACTTAAAAAGGAATTTCTTATATGTTTTGATTTATTGATTTCTCGTATTAAAGGTAATAATTCATTCGATATTGTACTTTAATTGAAAAGGGTATTTTCTTTATCAAATGATTTCTAAAAAAAATAACATCATCTTTTCTTATTGATTTCCTAATTGGGTCGGAAGCTGTACTCTACTTTATGTTAAGGGAATGAGACTCCTTGAACGTTCTTAATTGTATTGGATTATGGAACCTATGAACTGAGTAACATGAGAATATTGTTGTGCAATGTGAGATAGAAATATGTGGGCACAAGGTGCCGGAAAAAATATTATGGTTTTATTTAATGGCACGTGAGTTGTCCTTACGGTTGTAATATAAATATGGGCACGAGGTGCCGTGAAAATATGAAAGTGGGTTGAGACCTATATTATCTATGATTATGAAATGAGGCGTCACAAGGTGACCTTTACTTGAAAGAATTATATTAGAAAGATGCTTACTTGGAAGATACATATTTGAAGGAAATATATTCGAAATATATTTATTGAGAAGCATATTATCTTAGAAATTATTACTTGAAGGATTTATAGGCAAAAGATTTATATTTGAAGGACTCGATTAATTGATTGCACTTGTATTTATTATTTGTTGAGAAGCATTTATGGTGTTCTTGTTGCCTGCTATTTATATCACTGGTTGATCATTGTTGCCATCATTGTTATCTGCTTCCTATTATTTTGTACGTTATATTGCATAGGTTTNACAGTTAATCCAAGTATAGCATGCTTTTGGGTCCTATACTACCCGGACAATAGCATAATAGTAGTTACGCACGGACTCTCGTCACCTCGTGCGTGCGTAGCCCCCACAAATTGGAGCACAATACCAATTAATTCGCCTATGGGGACAATTCCCTCTTACAAGGTTAGAAAGGAGACTCACCTCGCTCTGAAGGTCCATAACCGGCATTCCACGCCCTTCCGAAGACTCGAATCGATGCACAACGCTCCGAAACTAGCCAATAATTATGTAAATCCATTGATATATGCTAAGGTACTCATTATAATCCAATTTATAACAATTCCTAACCCCGATCGAAAAGTTGACAAAAATGACCTCGGGCCCACGTGCCTGGAATCCAAAATTTTTCGAAATAAACATTACCCATGGCCTCACGAACTCAAATATATGATTTTCTCTAAATTCCACACCCAAAATCGTGGTAAAAATCCAAGAATACTAGTTTTCTAGGTTTTCCCTCAAACCTCAAGTTTTCTACAATTTTCCAAGTCTAAATCCATATATAAACCTTGTATATACTCAAAACTAGTAGAAATCACTTACCTCATGCTTGGTGATGAAAATGGCACTCCAAAGTTGCTCCAAAATCGGCTCCCATGGAAGAAATGAAGTGAAAATGAGCCAAACTTCGATTTTTAAAGAAACCTCTCTGCCTCCAGCAATTTCCGCATCTGCGAAAATTTGACCGCATCTGCGGTCCCGCATATGCGGAAAATTTCCGCATCTGCGGTTATGACAGCAACCAACACTCTTCTCGACACGGAAATGAGCATAACTCCCTCATACGATGTCCAAATTTGACGATTCTTTTTGCGTTGGCTCCGAAATTACGATACGGATCTAATGGCTGAATAAAAACTAAATTTGGAGCTCATTTGCTTAATATTGCACCCCTTTATGTCCAAAGAAACGACGTTGAAACATCAAATAAGAGCGCGATACAACCCGAAACACACCCGAGGCCCCCGAGATCCCGACCAATCACACCAACCAGTCCCAAAACACATTTCGGACTTGCTCGAGGCCTCAAATCACATCAAACAACGCTAAAATCATGAATCAACCCCTAATCCAAGCTTTATGAACATTAGAACTTCCAACTTCTACTTTCGATGCTTAAACCTATCAAATCACGTCCGATTGACCTCAAATTTTGCACACAAGTCATATTCGACATTACGGACCTACTCCAACTTTCGGAATCGGATTCCGACCCCGATATCAAAGAGTCCACTTCCGGTCAAACTTCTCAATAACCTTCAAATTTCTATCTTTAGCCAAATGGCTCCAAAATGACCTACGGACCTCCGAATTCACTTCCGATCACGCTCCCAACTCCAGAATCACCATACGGAGCTGCTCCCAGACTCGGAATCCCAAACGGACATGGATATCACTGGAATGCACTTCAACCCAAACTAATGAAATTTCTTTCAAAATGCTACTTTCCACAATAGGCGCCAAAATGCTCCCGGGTCATCCAAAACCCGATCCGGGCATACGCCCAAGTCCGAAATCGTCATACAAACCTGCTTGAACCTTCGGATCCTGATTCCGAGGTCGTTTACTCAAAATTCCAATCCTAGTTAATTCTTTCAACTTAAGGCTTCCGAAATGAGAATTCCCTTTCCAAATCAACTCTGAACTTCCCAAAACTTAATTCCGACCACGCGTACAAGTCATAATACCTGAAATGAAGCTGTTTATGGCCTCAGAATGCTGAACGACGTGCTAGAGCTCAAAACGACCTGTCGGGTCATTACATTCTCTCCCACTTAAACATACGTTCGTCCTCGAACGTGCTGAGAACTACACTGAAGTAGTTTGAAATCACTGTTTAACTTCTCATGCACCTTCCCGTGCTACCACAACTCAGTTGAGCACATCATCTCGATCAATTCTGAAGATATTCCTTTTTATTCAAACAAATAAGCCTTAGAGCCCAATTCCAACATCCGGAATTCTATGGCCGACCTGTTTCCAACATAAGATCACCATATCAATCGCTACACGCTGTACCCAAACATGGCTGCATAACTTTGTTGAATTCACACCTAGCATCAATTTACTCACCGGACCACAATAACATTTTCTGATCAACTTAGTCAAAATTCCACGAATCTGATGCTCCCATTGCACCCCATGACATACACAGGTCTTACTCTAACTCTTACAATGCCGCCACAACGGAAGAGATGTGCAGAAATTCATAATCAACTGCCGAGTCAACCAATCATTGAGTCTATACTTCTGACAAGAAACATTACCTCATTCCGAACCAAATAATGATCTTTGCTCCTTAATATATTTCACGTAATCAGATTGCACTGATCCTAAATCCAACAATCTCGTCTCACCCAGTACGAATTGCTCAGGCAATAAGCCACTCCGCCATGACCAAAAGTCTCATATGATGCCACAATGTGCCAATAGGCTACCAATTAGAATGCGATACAAAAAGGAAAATGAAATCTGGAAAGGAATTTCAATTACCCCGCTCGCGAATCATACATGCGACGCGGGCGCACAGCTAATATGAGCTTCCTTCAGAAAATAGGAAACAGAACACAATAGACAGATATGGGGAACTGTACTGAACATCACACTGTGGCGCGCAACCCGATCCGAGCAATCATAACCATGACGACGTGCCACCCGATCCACACAACATAACCGTGGCGGCGTGCCACCCGATCCAAATAACATACCCATGGCGGCGTGCCACCCGATCCACACATGGAACTCACATAAGGAGATGTACATCGAGCTAAATTGCTCATTACAACAAAATACTGAATATCAGTCATAAACACGCTAAGTGTATAATACCATTCCCTGGGGAGACATATAACGCTATAATCCACAAACTCGAGCACAATTGAAGTGCGATATATGATCTGAATCTCAAGAGCCATCCTGCTCATATAACCTCATCTCTATGTGGAACCTCAACACATAAGAAATTCACCAAGCCATCTCACAACTCGCACGACGCAATACATCATTACATGAAATAGCTGACAACGAAATAACACCCCGAATCCCTTCCATAAGGAGCGTATTGCTGAGATGAACACATCTGGCCTGATATAAAGCCCCTGTTCACATTTAAATCAATCCACTGATCTCAAGCCGATTTTTGATTGCACCAACTAGGCTAATAACCTTTCAAAGGTCCATAATAACTCCCCTTTTCTCATAATACATAAGAACAACCCTCATAACCGGAGCGAACCTCCACAGTCCATAACCCAATAAACAGAGTGCCCTCCAGGAATAAATTCTCAAATTAATGATATTACCACAATCCTCATACTTGGTTTAAATCTTTAATCAATCAAGTGACTACATGTCACACTTATACAATCTTCCTGTGGGACACGCTCCCACAACCTTTCGAAATGAATAACGGGTCCGCACATCCAAACCGGCAGCCCGCACTAATGCTGAAAAGCGATCAAGAATCCTTAACCAGGATGCAAAGCCTTTTTCACAAAACACCGATCTCAGGTGATAATGACAACAATACCAACTCACTTTAAACATCGAAACTCCTTTCCTGCTCATCCGAGCTCGTGACATCCTTGTCAGTACCGAACTGCAACCTTGATCCTCACTTCAAATTCCATACCACTCACTGCACCCAACGTGCCAATAAAAGCTTTTCACTGGACTCACTTCAAGAGAACCATAGCAACACATAGGTAAATTCTCATAACCGTAGTATAGGCAAACATCTAAGTAGTGGTCTAAGACAAATAGCCCTTCCGGGATCTGCTTACACATAACAGGACATAACAGAAGAATGCTTCTGAACAACATTAATTACGGCGACCGACAAGCCTCACACGTACCGCCACAAATCACATGCATAACTTGATCACGCTGAAAGAACTGACCTCTACCCCCAATATGCCAACTCAACTATGGTTAACCAATATATCTTCCTTCGATTTACCCCGATTGCCTTAGTAATAACAATAACTCCTTTCAACACATAACACACTCCATCCGCACTCACCCCGAGTGACCTGGAACCGCGAGACCATGCTGTCTCAAATCCCATGAACCATTTCATACCTTCCTTGTGCGCACATTCCCACCCTCAACTGATATTCCCATTCTGCTAATCCTTCTACGAATCCGAAGTCCTTTCTCATCTTTCTCTCAAGTGCTACACTGCAAGTCAAAACATCATAGAACATTCTGGGCCTCCACTCATAAGCATGCTGCAAAAGCTTGATTCTTAACTGTACTTATAGGCTTGAAATCATTAGGCACCATACTTTACCTATTTTTGAATCCATTAGGACCGTTGCTGAGAGCCACCCGCTCTGACCTGGTCCCGAATATAATCAACTCCATAAATCTTATAACACATGAATACCCTCTCGACGAGGCACCCGGCGGAATCACTCCTCTCGAAACCCGCATCCATACAAGGCATAAGTCCTGAATCCTTCCCCAAGTCTGAACATGAGCCAATAAGGCCAACCATAGCACCCTTTAACAATTCCTTTGCTCAAATTACCACTTATGTTCTTTTCCCGTAGCCGAAATAACCCAGAAATATGCTAACAACCTGAAAACCTCGCAAGTGTTTAACCATGCAACCCAATCATAGGCGGTGGGACTCTCCCACTTAGCTTGAAGCCACTATTACACAACTTTGGAACTCATCGGGATTCCTTATCTCTTATTGACATAACCTTGCGCAATCAACCGCCTAAAGTTCTCGGATTCTTTATGTAAAACCCCCTTTTTATACTTTGAATCATCAACCACATTCGCACAACCGAGCTCTTTGCTGCATATTAGCCCATACTTCCAATTAAACATGTAGACTTCAATCGCCAGCCACTAAAATCCCAAATCATTCCAAACACTTCTTAAGGTGCGTAATCATCCTACCACTAAGCCCATATGCAACATCCGCCACTCTCCCACTTTGGGCAAACTCACTTCTTTAATCAACTACTTGACCTTTGCTTCATACACCTGGCCTTCTAGGAATTTTAGCTACCGTCTGACACTTTCCACATGTCCTTCCTCATACTTTGCTGCTCAATTGTTGCCTTAAATAAAATCTACCTTCGTAGCACTTGTACCCACCGTCGCTACAAATTTTAAACCTTTTTTTTGAAGATCATCTTTCTCGAGCCGTCGACATTAGATACACCGATTTAATCCTGAACTACCGCACCCTGTGATATCTGACAGCCGCATTTCCAATGCTATTTAACAATAGCTTGCCCCAAAGGCGAATTGTAGAAGGTCATAACACCAGCGAGCTTAGTACGTCCAATAAGGACAATGACACCTCATCGTACAAGAATAACTCCACCACGCTCACAAATACCAAGTGCCGTTACCCCATCAACCCAAACCTGAACACTCTCAGCCCGATTGCCTTTTCCCCGCCGGGAATAAAATACCGAATCTCTAAATCATGCACTGAGTAAACTTCCCATCAAGTCATTCACCGCCCCGACAAGTAGGCAAATGTCCTACCATCATATCAATACTGCGGAACAATAGTTCATAAGCATCATGTCAACTTGTGTCTAGCCTCAGAGACCTCAGAAGTACCGCTACTGGGCTGAAACAATAAAATATTCTTCCATAAAGCGACGATAATAATCCGATCAGCTCTACCGGGAAAAACATCCCGTATCACATCTGTAGTACCATTACGGTTCTTCAATTTTCGATTTATATCAAGCGGTTCGCGTCGGGTAAGATTGAGTAGGAATGAACTAAAGGCATACGCCCCCAAGGATCAAGTCGCACGATAAGGAATCAAGAAGGGAAATACTCCTAACAGTCCTGCAGCCTCCCGAGGATAAGTACAGACGTCTCCGTACCGATCCGCGAGACTCTACTAGACTTGCTCATGACTCGTGAGACCCTAGGAACCTAGTGCTTTGATACCATGTTGTCACGACCCAAAATTCACTAAGGGTCGTGATGGCGCCAGACACTACTGTCAGGCAAGCCAACTAAAATACTTAATTAGATTCCAATTTAGAAAATTTTGAAAACCCAGATATTTCCTTCTAATTTCATAAGTAAAGAGACAACTGCTTCAATTCAAATTAAGTAATTACCAATTAATACAAAATATTTCAAAACCATCCAAGAACCCGGTGTCACAAGTGCATGAGCAATTTCTAAGAAATAATATAATACAATATCTGTCCGGAATACAGTGGACAGAAAGTAAATACAATATACCAGAAGGGACTATACTAGATGCGCCGCCTTGAATAATGCAACTCAACTAGCCCCCGAATCATTCGTGCTGCTACGCCCAGTAGGCCACTAGAGTTACATATACCTGTGCAACAAAAATGCACAGAAGTGTAGTATGAGTACGAAAACAACGTGTACTCAATGAGTATCCCGTCTAATCTCGAATAAGTAGAGACAAGATGGTCGACTTCGACACTTACTAAAGGTCCAATAATGATGTCAATAATTCATTAAATCATGGACTCTTATAAACATGATTTTTAATCTAATAGGAGGAAACAAGTAAACAATTATTTCTTTTATAGGGGGTTTTCCCAAAATTCCTTTTCATTATTTATCCAAATATTCTCAAGCCATGAAGAGGCAATAACAACTTCAATAAGTTCAAGGCAGCAATACAAGCATGCGCAAATAACACCATGGTACGTACGGCCCGCTCTAACAGAAAATAAACTGTGCACTGCCAAGGGTCGAACGGCGCGAACCATAGATGCATCTATTCCCCCGCTCGCGAACTATCCATGCGACGCGGTCAACATAAATTAAACAATCACCCTGCTCGCGATGCGACGCAGGTACACAAAGAAATACATGCTCAGATAGCCAATTAAGAATTCATCGGGGAATATTTATTCAAATAAAAGCCACGTTCTCTTTTAACAATTTAAGAAAAGAAGTTTAATCCTTTTTGAAATTTTTTTATTAATTCGATGTGGTTTAAGCAATTCGAACTGTCAATAATTTACAGTTAATCCAAGTATAGCATGCTTTTGGGTCCTATACTACCCGGACAATAGCATAGTAGCTACGCACGGACTCTCGTCACCTCGTGCGTGCGTAGCCCCCACAAATAGGAGCACAATACCAATTAATTCGCCTATGGGGACAATTCCCTCTTACAAAGTTAGAAATGAGACTCACCTCGCTCCGAAGGTCCATAACCGGCATTCCACGCCCTTCCGAAGACTCGAATCGATGCACAACGCTCCAAAACTAGCCAATAATTATGTAAATCCATTAATATATGCTAAGGTACTCATTATAATCCAATTTATAACAATTCCTAACCCCGATCGAAAAGTTGACAAAAATACCCTCGGGCCCACGTGCCCGGAATCCAAAATTTTTCGAAGATAAAGATTACCCATGGCCTCACGAACTCAAATATATGATTTTCTCTAAATTCCACACCCAAAATCGTGGTCAAAATCCAAGAATACTAGTTTTTTAGGTTTTCCCTCAAACCTCATGTTTTCTACAATTTTCCAAGTCTAAATCCATATATAAACCTTGTATATACTCAAAACTAGTAGAAATCACTTACCTCATGCTTGGTGATGAAAATCGCACTCCAAAGTTGCTCCAAAATCGGCTCCCATGGAAGAAATGAAGTGAAAATGAGCCAAACTTTGATTTTTAAAGAAACCTCTCTGCCTCCAGCAATTTCCGCATCTGCGAAAATTTGACCGCATCTGCGGTCCCGCATATGCGGAAAATTTCCGCATCTGCGGTTATGACAGCAACCAACACTCTTCTCGACACGGAAATGAGCATAACTCCCTCATACGATGTCCAAATTTGACGATTCTTTTTGCGTTGGCTCCGAAATTACGATACAGATCTAATGGCTCAATAAAATCTAAATTTGGAGCTCATTTGCTTAATATGGCACCCCTTTATGTCCAAAGAAACAACGTTGAAACATCAAATAAGAGCGCGATACAACCCGAAACACATCCGAGGCCCCCGGGACCCCGACCAATCACACCAACCAGTCCCAAAACACATTACGGACTTGCTCGAGGCCTCAAATCACATCAAACAATGCTAAAATCATGAATCAACCCCTAATCCAAGCTATATGAACTTTAGAACTTCCAACTTCTACTTTCGATGCTTAAACCTATCAAATCACGTCCGATTGACCTCAAATTTTGCACACAAGTCATATTCGACATTACGGACCTACTCCAACTTTCGAAATCGGATTCCGACCCCGATATCAAAAAGTCCACTTCCGGTCAAACTTCTCAAAAACCTTCAAATTTCTACCTTTAGCCAAATGGCTCCAAAATGACCTACGGACCTCCGAATTCACTTCCGATCGCGCTCCGAACTCCAGAATCACCATATGGAGATGCTCCCAGACTCGAAATTCCAAACGGACATCGATATCACTGGAATGCACTTCAACCCAAACTTATGAAATTTCTTTCAAAATGCTACTTTCCACAATAGGCGCCAAAACGCTCTCGGGTCATCCAAAACCCGATCCGGGCATACGCCCAAGTCTGAAATCATCATACGAACCTGCTGGATCCTTCGGATCCCGATTCCGAGGTCGTTTACTCAAAATTCCAATCCTAGTTAATTCTTTCAACTTAAGGCTTCCGAAATGCGAATTCCCTTTCCAAATCAACTCTGAACTTCCCGAAACTTAATTTCGACCACGCGTACAAGTCATAATACCTGAAATGATGCTGTTTATGGCCTCAGACTGCTGAACGACGTGCTAGAGCTCAAAACGACAGGTCGGGTCGTTACAAGGCGTGTGCAAAACCAAGCAGATGGTTGAAACTAAGTGTGAGGTACCCGCACAAGGATCATACCTGGGAGAAGTCCGAGTATCCCATGAGCTGCTAATTCTCCGGCCTTTGGCCTACCAGGGAGTCTCTTTTACCTTCTTGTTATTTTCAGTGTGCATTGAGGACATTGCACAATTTTAAGTGTGGGGTGAGGAGATTGTCTGGGTGATTTTCTGTGCTATCTTAGCTTAGTTAGTGTAGCAGTTTTTAAAAAAATGAAAAAAAAAATCAGAAAATTGGGACTTTTCCTGATGATGGATTTTGTGGACAACTTTCTTGAGGGATAAAGTCCAACAAATAAAAAAAAATTCAAAAATATTTTCTTTTTGTTTCTAGTTAGTTTTAGTCAGATAATAATCCCTCTTGGTTTTTCTTTGTGCATCAGTTCTTTTCCAAGGGATGTAACTTGAACCGGGTGATTTTTTTATTTTTTAGGATTAGATTTTTTTTTCTTTATTTTTAGGAGTAGAAAAAGAGGGAGAAGAAAAACTTTTGTGACTTGTTTGATAGTAGCATATTTAAGCTTTGGCATGTGGAGTATCTTCCCAATGTTTTGAAATTGTTCATGATGCCTTGATGAAATTGGATATCATGTTTTGTGACGCCTATGTCTCTTTTGCTTGACTTATATTCACTTTGTGCTTAATGCTTAATATCTTGTGGCTCCGTGAATACTTGCATTGTTTGAGAGTCGGAATGAGACCGTCCTTAGTGAGTCGTGTGCCATGTGTGAAGTGAGGTTTGTGTAGTTCATGTTATTGTGATTGAGTCTAGAACTTGCCCGGTATGTGAGTTGAAGCGAAATTTTAGGTGATGCTCGGTTTGAAAAATAATTTTAGGCCTTCTTTGATTTTTCTTTCAGCTTAATTGCTTATCACAAATAAAATCTATCCCTAGTAAACTCTTTTAAGCCTATAGACTTTTATTTTGGCACCCACATTACAAGCCTATACCCTTTTTGTTCTTAATTGACATTGTTTTGATCCTTTTACCTCTTAAAGCACTTTAACTATGAAATGAGCGCTTAAAAAAGTAAGGAGGGGATTTGGGTGGCTTTCGAGTGGAACCGATGAAAGGGAGAAAGATGCATTTATTTTGTAAAATAATACACCACTAGCAAAAATTGAAAAAGAATAATAGTTGGAAAAAAAAAAGAATAGAAAAATCTGGAAAAAGGAAGAAAAAAATATTGAGATGATTCAATTGTTGTCTTGTTCTTGCTAGTGGGGTATAAATTAAAGTAGTGCTTAAAGAAAGAGGAAATCATTTTGGGAGTGATCTTGTTTGTGAAATTGAATTGGATTGAAGATTTGCGCTTAAAGTTTATTCTGTGATGTGTTAAAGTGCTTAGGAGGGTGAACCACTAATCCTAAATATATCCTACCCGTCCCTTAGCCCACATTACAACCATATAAAGTCCTAATTGATTTTGGATCAAGTGATCCTACATTAGTGGAGATTTACATTATGGGCAAGCATATGGTACTTTTTGCATGCATGTGACTTCTTTGTGAGAGTAAGAGATTCTCCTTGATAGATGTGAGTCCTTACATTATATTTGATCATGAGATTCGAATGTGTGGATTCAACATACTCTCTTGTTCTTGTTGTGAGGGCACATGGTTTCATAAGGGATAGGTAACATTATTAGACTTCTCCGTGATGTTGGGTGTTCAAGCCATGGGTGCATTGTGATATTGAGCCGGCTTTTGAGGCTAGAATTGTTACGAGCACGTTGTCTTTGTTGTGAATATGTGAAGAATGGAATAAGTAAAGGGAAGTGGAAGTGATTGCATATGCTACAGTTTAATTGTTGCTACCAATCATAGTCAAGGGTAGAGTGTATGGTTAAAAGTTGAAATGCTCCTCTATAGTTGAGACTTGTACGTAGTTGGGGGTTTATTTGATAGTCCCATTGCTCGAGGACGAGCAAGAGTCTAAGTGTGGGGTGTTGTTGTTCGGCCAAAAATGCATATACTTACCCATTGTTGCCTCATATTCTAGTACTTTTAATCGTCTTTTGAGTATATTTATATTGTTTTACGCTTAATATTATATTTTAATTGTGTATGAATAAAGCGATATGAAGATCAAGAGCTTTGGAGCAAAATTGGATAAAACGCGGAAGAAAAAGAAAAAAAAATTAAAATAATAAAAAATAGGGGGGACACCCTTTGGGTTTTGTCCGTCCCCCCCCCCCCCCCCCCAAGTGGAGACAACAAAACAAGATAGATAAATTGCATTCTAAATGCAGTTGGTGAAGTAACGCAGCTAAGGAAAGAATTGCAAAAACGTGAAAAGCTCACTGCTTTCAGCGCCACGGCCAGCGCTAGGTGCTGGCCTGGACGCTATGTTGCGAGGTTTTTCCTATTTCGTTCGGGACAATGTTATTTCGGCCCTACACGGTTCCAACTCATATAAAAGGGATCCTAAACTTAATTTGGAAGATATCTAACATACTTTGAAGGGGAATTCACGTGGAGGAACACACACCACGCTTGGAGGAGGCTTTCAACTAGTTTTTCTTCTCTTTTCTTCTTTTATTTTCATAGTTTATTTGTTTTAGAGTTTTTGGGTGCTACATAAACGTTGTAGTTTGAAGCTTGAATTGTTCTTACTATTTTATCAAATTGGTTTATTTATTCAATCTTGCGCTTAATTATTTGATTGCTTGATCACCAATTGAATACTTTCTACGAATCTAGGATTGAACTCGGGAGAGGGAATTCTAGATTGCATATAAGATTGAGTAGAGCAAGATCTTAACTCTTAGGAGGAGCGGATTTGCGGTTAGGATAGGAATATACCTAATCGCCTTGCTTGTTTATTATACGGGAATTATAAATGCGTTCTTGTTAATCCTAATTCCATAGGAACATAGGCGTCAGGTTAGTTTGCATAGGCGAGTTGTACTTCGGGAGAAGGCTACGAGCAATATTAACCCCGTCAATCAATAAACTAGATAAATTAATTAGACAATTTAGGTAGAAAACTCAACGGGATTGTTAGCCAACCCATAGCTCTAGAATATTCACTCATATTAAATTTGTCTCTATAATTCGCCAACTTATTTTCTTTAATCTATTAATTTGTTACTCTAGATTAATTTTAGTTTAATATTCATACTTTAGGAATCACTTGAATAGATTAATTATTTGATTTAATTTAGTTGATAGTTAATCACAAGTCCCTGTGGGTACGATATTTGGACTTATAATCCTATATTACTTGTCGACCACGTATATTGCGTGTGTGTTAGGGAGCAACAAAAACCTTTTTTCTGTAGGGACTCATTTCCTTCGGTTAAGTAACCACTAATTAAAACTTAAATTTTTGAAGTCAAACTTTATTTTTGTTGGGTCTAACTTAAGCAACGAGTAATTAAAACCACTAAGTTCTACAGTAAAATCTTTTGGTGGTGCAATTTAAAATACACAATTTCTTTCCTTTTTCTATTTGCGTTGTACTTCTTTCACGAGTCATATATCTATTTGCTTGATATAAACATTCAATACGAATAAGTTCTAACCTAATTTTATATTGGTATTTCATTACCAAATTACTTCATTATATCTTATGCGTGTCTTCTCTTTGAATGCTAATATCCGGTACACCATCTTCTAAATTTGGCGCAAAATGAAATATCTTATCATGAAAATATTTCTCATAGTCATATTTTTCCTATCTAAGTTTTGCAATAGTTTAGGGGTTACATGTGCGAGGCACGTGACATAGAGATTAGTATATATATAGAGTCAAGTGACTCTATTTTCAATTAATGGATCAATTCAACATTTTATTTAGCTAATTGTCTCATCAATATTCTCTCACCGTCCTTGTCACGACCCGAATTTTCCACCCTCGAGAGTCGTGATGGCGCCTACTAATGTGAGCTAGGCAAGCCAATTATTGAACAGTTTACCTTTATCCATTTTTACACCCTTTTTAGCATTTATAAAGCAATAATGTAAAAACAACGGAAATTTCAATAAGCAGAAGAAATATAGTGAAATATCTGAAATATGAATTTAATAGAACTGCTTAAGCCTTAATCACCCAGAACTGGTGTCACAGTACCACAGACGATCTAAGAGTGCTAAATACAAAGTCTGAAAACAAAAGATACACTATTTCTAAAACAAAGAAATGAAACAGGAAGTAAAGGATAGAGGAGACTCCAGGGCCTGCGGACGCCTGCAAGTCTACCTTGGATCTCCGCGTGGACTGAAGGTAGTCACTCAATCTACGGTCCAAAATCAACAACACTGGGATCTGCATAAAAGAGTGCAGAGTGTAGTATCAGCACAACCGACTCCATGTGCTGGTAAGTGCCTAGCCTAACCTCGATGAGGTAGTGACGAGGCTAGACCAGACTACCACATAAACCTGCGCAATTCAACTATATACAACGGAAAAGAAGTACAGAATTAAACGGTCAAGTATGGGAGGGGTAGCATGATACGGGGGGAGATATCAATTCCAAATAGAAAGACAACAGGTAGATGAAGGAAGCAATATATATATCTCGGATATCAACAAAGAAACAGAAAATCAATAAATGCACGGCATCACCCTTCGTGCTTTTACTCTTGTCCTCACCAAGGCAATCATATAATGAAAATGTGCACTGCATCACCCTTCGTGCTTTTACTCTCTTTCCTTACCATATAATCAGCATAATCGGCACGAAATGGTACATCGTGCGGCACGGCATCACCCTTCGTGCTTTACACTCTTTCCTTACAAAAATAATGCATGGCATCACCCTTCGTGCTTTAACTCTCTTCCTCACCCAAATAACAATCACAAACAATAGGGTAAGGGAATAAATGAAATTGCAATACAAACCCTGGCAAGGAAACAACAATTCAATAATTAAATCCCGGCAAGGGAACAACATCAATAATATCAACATCCCGGCAAGGGAGATAACAAATAAACCAACAATAGCCCGGCAAGGGTGACAACATAATGGTCTCTTTTCTTTCTCACTTTTACTACACAACTCGCTTTACAACTCGAGCCAATGCTCTAGAGGTTCAACTGTCACTTACACTTTCACAATTTATTATACAACTTAAGTCAACGCTCCCCAATGTTCATAGGCCACAATTTCTTCCACAAACTTTATACAACAAATAGAAACCACCACTAAGGCATGGAAGATACAACGAAGTCATGATAACCACAATATAAAAACTCACGGGCATGCTAGACACCAACGTATAGATACTCGTCACCATGCCTATACGTCGTACTCAACAATTACCACATAGCAAATAGGACTCGACTCCTAATCCCTCAAGCTAAGGTTAGACCAAACACTTACCTCGATGCCACGAACACAATTCACGCTTCAATTATAGCTTTACCCCTCGATTCCACCACCAATTCGTTTGTATCTAGTCACAAGTTACTTAATTACATCAATAAACGCTAAATGAATCAATTCGAATGCATAAGAATGAATTTTTTAAAGTTTTACCCTAAAAGTCAAAAATCGCCCCCGGGCCCACATGGTCAAAACCCGAGGTTCGAACCAAAACCCGGTCACCCGTTCCCCTACGAACTCAAATATATAATTTGTTTTGAAATCGGACCTCAAATCGAGGTCCAAATCCCCAATTTTTGAAAAACCTAGGTTCTACCCAAGACACCCAATTTTTCCCATGAAAATCATTGATTTTAAGTTGTAATTATGTTAAAAGATGTTAAGGATTGAAGAAAATTAGTTAAAAACGACTTACAATTGATTTGGAGAAGAAGAGACCTTTGAAAAATCGCCTAAGTGTGTTTATGTTTTGAGAGGATATGAAAATGGGTAAAAAATTCGGCTAAGTATAAAAGTTGGAGGTCTCAGATGTGGGAATTGCGAACTGGGGTTCGCAATTGCGAACCCCGACCTCTGCTATTATGGGAATTGCGAAACAGGGCTCGTATTTGCCAACCCTTCAGGAGAACTGGACTTTTGCATTTGCGAAAGGGACCCTCGCATTTGCAAGGTCGGAATTGCGAAGCACCACTTGCATTTGCAAGATAAGGCAGGCCTAGGCTGGTTCGCATTTGCGACCAAGCCCTCGCATTTGTGATATCGCATTTGCGAGCCAGGCTTCGGAAATGTGAAGCCTGCAGGCCTGATCATACCAGCAATGAAACCTGCAATTTTCTAAGTCCGAAATGCATCCCGTGGCCTTCCAAAACTCACCCGATCCCTTGGGGCTCCAAACCAGACATATACACAACCTCAAAAGCATCCTAAGGACTTATTCGTGTAATCAAATCACCAAAATAACATCATGAACATCGAATTAAACCTCAAGATCAATGAAATTTCTCAAACCTTCTTAAACATCAAATTTTGCATTTAAGGTCCGAATCACGTCAAATGGATTCCGTTTCTTACCAAACTTTACCAACAACACATATAAATGAAATCGGACCTGTACCGGGCTCCAGAACCATAATACGGGCCCAATACCACCGGTTTCACATAACATTTCACTTTCAAAAACCTTTATATTTTTCAGAAAACAATTTCTTTCAAAAATTCATTTCTCGGGCTTGGGACCTCGGAATTCAATTTCGGGCATACGCCCAAGTCCCATATTTTCCTACGAACCCTCCGGGACCGTCAAATTGCGGGTCCGGGTTCGTTTGCCCAAAACGTTGACCGAAGTCAAATTAATTCATTTTATAGTCAAAATTTATCATTTTTCACAGATTTTCACATATAGGCTTTCCAGCTACGCACCCGGACTACGCATGCAAATCGAGGTGATGCTAAAAGAGGTTTCTAAGGCCTCGAAATGCAGAATTCATCTTAAAAATAAGTGATGACCTTTTGGGTCATCACAGGCCTAGACCATTAGGTTTTCTCCTTGATCCATTTTTTCAATTTCACTTCGATTTGATGTCTTAACATTGTTATACTCCTGTGGGAAGACCCTTTGTATGTGACTTAATTAATGAACTTGTAGGTCAAAATCTGATCAAAGGAATTCTACTTAAGGAAGAATGATGACCAGGAGTCAACCAAGCCGAAGTCATGTACAGGAAGTAATATATCAACGAATGATTCAGCTACGGTCGAGGTCGAGCACTCAGTTCGGCCCAAACGACTAGTTTGACACTTAGATATTTCAATACTCTAAAGAATATTCCAAAAACTGAGGTACTCCCGTTAAGGACCTCTGGGTAAAGGAAGTATTTTGTATAAATATCATGAGAGAGAATAACAAGAAGGAATGGGGGACCTCATGGTAACACATATAGACACCTACATCCTCTGAAAGAGAGGAAGTCCCATCTTCCCAGGCTCTTCGCCAAAGGGGGGATAAATCTCAGGATCCTTACATTTTATCTATAGTTCAACTTTATCAAATGTATGGAGATCTATCTTGTTCAAGAATGGTAATTTTTTCCGTTTATGTATTCTTCGTTATCATCTGATATTATTGAAGCCATCTTTCTTTTCTTACATTATGGAATCCAATCACGACTGTAATCAAATTTTACGTTCAGTTATGCTTGTTTATCCCTGTCTTCTATCTCAGATCTAGAATAAATTATCTCTAGCTAGGATTTACCCCATATCTTTTTATTTAATTAGTTTAATAAAAAGGTTTGAAACTTTTTGGTCAAACACAACTATGCTTGTTTATTCTTGTCTTCTATCTCAGATCTAGGATAAATTATCTCTCGCTAGAATTTACCCCATATCTTCTTATTTAATTAGTTTAATAAAAAGGCTTGAAACATTTTGGTCAAACAGAACTGACTTCATTTAATAACTTATTCTGGATGCTTGATTAACAAGGTTAATTTTCTTTTTATTACTAGTTCATGTGCCACATTATTTAACGATGCACGTGAGAACTGATGCACTAGTACTATCCTTTTAATTTTGTGCTCTAAACTTAATCCTTTCTATTCATCAGTCATGACCCCGTAGTATGGATTGTAACCAGAAGCGGATCTAGCTAGGATTTAAATTTAACGAGTTCAACTTTTAGAATTTTCGGCATTCAACTTATTATACTATTAAAATTTATGGGTTCAAATCTAATATTTATTGATACTTCAATAGGTTTTTATGTATATTTTATACTCTGTGTTAAAAGTTGTGATGACCCAAAAGGCCATCACTTGTTTTTAAAATGAATTCTGCATTTCGAGGCCTTAAAAACCTCTTTCAGCATCACCTCAATTTGCGTGCGCAGTCCGGGCGCGTAGCCGGAAAGCCTAAATGTGAAAATCTGTGAAAAATGATAAATTTTGACTATAAAATGAATTAATTTGACTTCGGTAAACGTTTTGGGTAAACAGACCCGAACCCGTGATTTGACGGTCCCGGAGGATCCGTAGGAAAATATGGAACTTTGTGTATGCCCGGAATCGAATTCCGAGGTCCCAAGCCCGAAAATTGAATTTTTAAAGAAAATTGTTTTCTGAAATTTGTTAAAAGGATTTGGAAATGAATTTTGATTAGAACATGTTGGTATCGGGCCTGTATTGGTTCCGGCGCCCGGTACAGGCCTTATATGTGATTTAAGATAATTCTGTGAAGTTTGATAAGAAACGGAATCCGTTTGACGTGATTCGGACCTTAAATGCAAAATTTGATGTTTAAGAAGTTTTGAGAAATTTCATTGATCTTGAGATTTAATTCGATGTTCATAACGTTGTTTTGGTGATTTGATTACACGAATAAGTCCATAGGATGTTGTTGAGGTTGTGTGTATGTTTGGTTTGGAGCCTCGAGGGCTCGGGTGAGTTTTGGATAGGCCACGGGGTGCATTTTGAACTTGGAAAAAATTGCAGGTTTTCAGCTAATGTGCACAGGTCTGCAGGCTTCGCAAATGCGAGACCTTCATCGCAAATGCGAGAATGGAACCTGGGCAGGTCTGCTCGCAAATGCGACCACTTGGCTCACAAATGCAGAAGGCCAGTCGCAAATGCGACGCCTGCTTTGCAAATGCGACGCCTGCTTCGCAAATGCGAAGCTCTCCTTTGATGCCTGAGGTCGCAAATGAGGCTCAGCCCTCGCATTTCCCATCTCGCAATTGCGAAACTCCCTTCGCAATTCCCATAATAGCAAAGGTCGGGGTTCGTGCCCTGTTCGCAATTCCCACATCTGAGACCTGCAACTTTTATACTTAGCCGAATTTTTAACCCACTTTCATATCCTCTCAAAATATAAACACACTTAGGCGATTTTTCAAAGGTTTGTTCTTCTCCAAATCAATTGTAAGTCATTTTTAACTAACTTTCTTCAATTCTTAACATCTTTTAACATGATTTCAACTTCAAATCAATGATTTTTATGGGGGAAATTGGGTGTTTTGGGTAGAACCTAGGTTTTTAAAAAATTGGGATTTGGACCTCGATTTGAGGTCCGATTTCAAAACAAATTATATATTTGAATTCGTGGGGGAATGGGTGATCGGGTTTTGATTCGAACGTCAGGTTTTGACCATATAGGTCTAGGGGCAATTTTTGACTTTTTGGGTAAAACTTTGAAAAATTCATTTTCATGCATTGGGGTTGATTCATTTAGCGTTTATTGATGTAATTAAGTAACTTGTGGCTAGATTCGAGCGAATTGGCTGTGGTATCAAGGGGTAAAGCTATAATTGAAACGTGAATTGTGTTCATGGCATCGAGGTAAGTGTTTGGTCTAACCTTAACTTGAGGGATTAGGAGTTGAGTCCTATTTGCTATGTGGTAATTGTTGAGTACGACGTATAGGCATGGTGACGAGTATCTATACGTTGGTGTCTAGCATGTTCGTGGGTCTTATATTGTGATTTTCATGACTTCATTGTATCTTTCATGCCTTTGGTGATGGTTTCTATATGTTGTGTAAAGTTTGTGGAAGGAATTGTGACCTATGAACATTGAGGAGCATTAGCTCAAGTTGTGTAATGAATTTGTGAAAATGTAAGTGATAATTGAATCTCTAGAGCATTGGCTCGGGTTATGAAGTGAATTGTGAAGTAAAAGTGAGAAAGAAAAGAAGTTATTATGTCGTCACCCTTGCTGGTCTATTGTTGCTTCATTTGTTATCTCCCTTGCCAGGATGTTGAGGATTATTGATGTTGTTCCTTTGCCGGGACTAAATTGTTGAATCATTGTTCCCTTGCCGGAATTCTTATTATAAATTCATTTCTTCCCTTGCCCTATTGTTTGTGATTGTTGTTTGGGTGAGGTAGAGCGTTAAAGCATGAAGGGTGATGCCGCGCATTGTTTTTGTGAGGAAAGAGTGTAAAGTACGAAGGGTGATGCCGCGTATGATTGTGAGGAAAGAGTGTAAAGCACGAAGGGTGATGCCGTGCCACACGATGTACCATTCCGTGCCGATTATGTTGATTATATGGTGAGAAGAGAGAGTAAAAGCACGAAGGGTGATGCCGTGCACAGTTTCATTATATGATTGCTTTGGTGAGGACGAGAGTAAAAGCACGAAGGGTGATGCCGTGCATTTATTGTTTTCTATTTCTTTGTTGATATCCGAGTTATATATTGCTTCTTTCATTTACCTGTTGTCTTTCTATTTGGAATTGATATCTCCCCCCCCTCCCCCGTAGCATGCTACCCCTTCCATACTTGACTGTTTATTTCTGTACTTCTCTTCCGCTGTATATAGATGAATTGCACAGGTTTATGTGGCAGTCTGGTCTAGCCTTGTCACTAGCTCGCCGAGGTTAGGCTAGGCACTTACCAGCACATGGGGTCGGTTGTGCTAATGCTACACTCTGCACTCTTTTGTGCAGATCCCAGTGCTGTTTGCTTCGGAGCGTAGTTTGGAGGCTACCTTCAGTCCACGCAGAGATCCAAGGTAGACCTGCAGGCGTCCGCAGGCCCTGGCGTGTCCTCTACCCTTATTTCCTATTTCATTTTCCTTATATTCAGAAACAGTGTATTGATATTTTCTTCAGACTTTGTATGTAGTAAATCTTAGACCGTCTGTGACACTGTGACACCAGGTTTTGGGTGGTTAGGGCTTAAGTATTTGTAATAGATACATTTTTCATATATTTTATCGTCATCTTCTGCTTAAATTTGAATTTTCGCTGTTATCATGTTATCGCCTTATAATTGTTAAAAAGAAATAATTGGATAATGAGGTAAGTAGTTAAAGGTTTGGCTTGCCTAGCTCACATTAGTAGGCGCTATCACGACTCCCGAGGGTGGGAAATCCGGGTTGTGACAAGTTGGTATCAGAGCTCTAGGTTACATGGGTCTCACAGTTCACAGACAAGCTTAGTAGAGTCTGAGGGATCGGTACGGAGACGTCTGTATTTATCCCATAGAGGCTACAGAGTTAGGAAAATTTTACATCTTTTCTTTCCTGTCATGCGGTTTGGTTTCTCAATGCTGATTGAATTTCTATTATGTTCTCTCGCAGATGCCGAGAACGCGCGCTTCCTTATCCGCTGACCAGCAGCCCGAGCCCCCAGCAGCAGCTCCCACGAGGGGCGGAGGGCGAGGCCGTACTAGAGGCCGAAGTAGGGTCAGAGCTCATCCCAGAGCAGCAACACCAGCAGCGGAGCCTCAGGTTGACTTCAATGATGAGGTTCCGGCCCCAGTAGTTCCGGTGGGCCCAGCTCAGGTCCCAGAGGGGATAATTGCCACCCCAGTTCTTCAGGATGCTCTGGTCCATCTAGTGGGCCTTATGGAGAGTGTCACCCGAGCAGGCTTGCTTCCTGTAGCACCAGCCGTCTCTCAAGCTGGAGGAGGAGCCCAGACACCTGCTACTTGCACTCCGGAGCAGGTAGCTCCCCAGATTCAGACTCCAGCGGTTCAGCCAGTTGGAGCAGTTCAGCCGGGTGTGGTAGCTCAGACCGGTGATGGAGCAGCTATGTCTGCCGATGCTTTGTGGAGGCTGGATAGGTTCACCAAGCTCTTTACTACTACTTTCAGCGGTGCATCTACTGAGGATCCCCAGGATTATCTAGACAGCTGTCATGAGGTTCTCAGGAACATGGGGATAGTTTAGACCAATGGGCTCGATTTTGCCACTTTTCGCTTGTCTGGATCCGCCAAGACTTGATGGAGGGATTTCTATTTGGCTAGACCTGCTGGATTGCCAGCCTTGACTTGGGAGCAGTTTACTCAGCTATTTCTGGAGAAGTTTCTCCCCATCACTTAGAGAGAGGCCTATCGGAGGCAGTTTGAGCGTCTCCAGCAAGGTTCCATGACTGTCACCCAATATGAGACCAGATTCATCGACTTGGCTCGTCATGCCCCTATCATACTTCCCACCGAGAGAGAGAGGGTGAGGAGGTTCATTGATGGACTTATTCAGCCGATTCGTCTTCAGATGGCTAGGGAGACTGGGAGTTAGATATCTTTCCAGGAGGCGGCCAATGTGGTCCGGAGAATTGAGATGGTTCTATCGCAGGGGGGTGGTCATGGGTCAGACAAGAGGCCTCGTCATTCAGGCCGATTCAGTGGTACCTCATCTGGAGGTAGGGATTCTTATGGTAGAGGCCATCCTTCTAGGCCTTTTCAGTCAGCACTTCAGGTTTCTCACGGTGCTTCAGGTGGTCGTGGTCCTCAGATGCAGCATTCTGATCAGCAGTCCTACAGTGCACCACCAGCTCCCATCAGTGCAACGCCGCTTCAGAGTTTCCGGGGTGGTCATTCAGGTCGTCAGGGTCAGCAGCCGAGGGCTTGTTACACTTGTGGTGATGTGGGTCACATTGCTAGGTTTTGCCCTCGAGCACCGAGTAGCTCTCAGCATCAGGGTTCCCGTGCCATGGTTCAGGCACCAGGTGTTCCACAACCCGCCCAGCCAGCTAGAGGTGGGGGTAGAGGTGTTAGAGGTGGAGGTAGAGGTATTAGAGGTGGAGCTTTGACCGCTAGAGGTGGAGGCCAGCCAGCAGCAGGCCGTCCCGGAGATGTAGTTCAGGGTGGTAGGGCCCAGCCCTGATGTTATGTTCTTCTAGCCAAGCCCGAGGCCGAGGCTTCCGATGCAGTTATTACAGGTACGGTTCTGGTTTGTGATAGAGATGCTTCAGTGTTATTTGATCCAGGGTCTACATACTCGTATGTGTCATCCTATTTTGCGTCGTATCTGGTCATGCCTAGTGATTCTTTGAGTGCACCTGTTTATGTGTCTACACCGGTGGTTGATTCTATTATGGTAGATCGAGTCCATCGTGCATGTATAGTTGTGATTGGAGGTCTTGAGAGTCGTGTAGATTTGCTTCTTTTGGACATGGTTGATTTTGATGTCATATTGGGGATGGACTGGTTATCACCTTACCATGCTATCTTGGACTGTCATGCCAAGACTGTGACCTTAGCCTTACCAGGTTTACCTCATTTATAGTGGAAAGGGACTCCTTGTCATTCTACTCGTAGTGTGATCTCTTATGTGAAGGCTCGGCGTATGGTCGAGAAGGGGTGTTTGGCCTATTTGGCATATGTTCGTGATTCTAGTGCTGAGGTTCCTTCTATTGATTCTATGCCCGTTGTTCGTGAGTTTCCTGAGGTTTTCCCTTCAGACCTGTCGGGTATGCCACCCGACAGGGATATTGACTTTTGCATTGATTTGGCTCCGGGCACTCAGCCCATTTCTATCCCGCTGTATCGTATGGCCCCGCCTGAGTTGAAAGAGTTGAAGGAGCAGTTGCAAGACCTGCTTGAGAAAGGTTTCATTAGGCCGAGTGTTTCACCTTGGGGTGCGCCGGTGTTGTTTGTTAAGAAGAAGGACGGATCGATGAGGATGTGTATTGATTACCGGCAGTTGAACAAGGTTACAATCAAGAATAAGTATCCATTGCCGAGGATTGATGATTTGTTTGATCAGCTTCAGGGTGCAAAGGTATTTTCGAAGATTGACATAAGATCTGGCTACCATCAGTTCAGGATTAGGGCATCCGATGTCCCTAAGACAGCGTTCCTCACTCGGTACGGGCATTATGAGTTCTTGGTAATGTCATTCGGGTTGACAAATGCCCCAACAACTTTTATGGATCTGATGAACCGAGTGTTCAGGCCTTATCTGGATTCGTTCGTGATAGTCTTCATTGATGATATTTTGATTTATTCCCGCAGTCGCGAGGAGCACGAACAACATCTTAGAGTGGTTCTTCAGACCTTGAGGGATAGTCAGTTATATGCTAAGTTCTCGAAGTGAGAGTTCTAAAATTGAGTTCAGTTGCATTCCTAGGTCATGTTGTATCAGCAGAGGGTATTCAGGTTGATCCGAAGAAGATTGAGGCAGTCAAGAACTGGCCTAGACCAGCATCAGCTACAGAGATTCAAAGTTTCTTGGGATTGGCAGGCTACTATCGTCTGTTCGTGGAGGGGTTTTCATCTATCGCAGACCCGATGACCAGGTTCACCTAGAAGGGTGCCCAGTTTAGGTGGTCGGACGAGTGTGAGGCAAGCTTTCAGAAGCTCAAGACAGCTCTGACTACGGCACCGGTGTTGGTTTTGCCCACAGGTTCAGGGCCTTATACAGTTTATTGTGATGCATCTCGTATTGGACATGGTGCAGTGTTGATGCAAGAAGGCAAGGTCATTGCCTATGCTTCGTGACAATTGAAGATTCATGAGAAGAACTATCCGGTTCATGATTTGGAGTTGGCAGCCATTGTTCACGCGTTGAAGATTTGGAGGCATTATCTGTATGGCGTGGCATGTGAGGTGTTCATGGATCACAAGAGTCTTCAGTATTTGTTCAAGCAAAAGGAGATGAATTTGAGGCAGAGAAGATGGTTGTAGCTGTTGAAAGACTATGATATCACCATCTTATATCATCCGGGAAAGGCCAATGTGGTGGCCGATGCTTTGAGTAGGAAGTCAGCCAGTATGGGCAGTCTTGCTTATATCCCGGTCGGTGAGAGACCGCTTGCTTTGGATGTTCAGGCTTTGGCCAATCAGTTCGTGAGGTTGGATGTTTCTGAGCCCAGCCGTATGTTAGCTTGCACAGTCACTCGTTCTTCATTATTGGAGCATATCCGAGATCGGCAGTATGATGATCCCCATTTGTGTGTCCTTAGAGACACGGTGCAGCACGGAGGTGCGAAGCAGGTTACCTTAGGTGATGATGGAGTTTTGAGATTGCAGGATCGAGTTTGTATGCCTAATGTGGATGGTCTGCGAGAGTTGATTTTAGAGGAGGCTTATAGTTCCCGGTACTCTATTCATCCGGGCGCCGCAAAGATGTATCAGGATTTGCGGCAGCATTATTGGTGGCGGAGAATGAAGAAGGGTATCATTGCATATGTGGCTCGGTGTTTGAATTGTCGACAGGTTAAATACGAGCATCAGAGGCCTGGTGGTTTGTTCCAGAAGATTGAAATCCCTGAGTGGAAGTGGGAACGTATTACTATGGACTTCGTTACTGGACTCCCACGGACTCAGAAGAAGTTCGATGCAGTGTGGGTCATTGTTGATAGGCTGACCAAGTCAGCACATTTAATTCCTGTGGCAGTTTCCTATTCTTCCGAGAGATTAGCTGAGATCTACATCCAGGAGATTGTTCGTCTTCATGGTGTGCCCGTGTCTATAATTTCGGATCGCGGTACGCAGTTTACCTCAAATTTCTGGAAAGCAGTTCAGCGAGGGTTGGGCACGTAGGTCGAGTTGAGCACAGCGTTTCATCCTCAGACAGACGGGCAGTCCGAGCGGACTATTCAGATTTTGGAGGATATGCTCCGAGCATGTGTCATTGACTTTGGAAGCTCGTGGGACCAGTTTTTGCCTTTAGCAGAGTTTGCCTACAACAACAGCTACCAGTCGCGTATTCAGATGGCTCCCTATGAGGCTTTATATGGTAGACGGTGTCGGTCTCCGGTTGGATGGTTTGAGCCGGGAGAGGCTCGGTTGTGGGGTACGGATCTGGTTAAGGATTCCTTGGACAAGGTCAGGATTATTCAGGATAGGCTTCGCACAGCTCAGTCCAGGCAAAAGAGCTATGCCGACCGCAAGGTTCGTGATTTGGCATTCATGGTCGTTGAGCGCGTATTGCTTCGAGTGTCGCCTATGAAGGGCGTGATGAGATTTGGGAAGAAGGGAAAGCTTAGACCTAGGTTCATTGGCCCGTTTGAGATTCTTGATCGAGTGGGAGAGGTGGCTTATAGACTTGCATTGCCGCCGAGCTTATCAGTCGTGCATCCAGTGTTTCATGTGTCCATGCTTCGGAATCACGGCGATCCATCCCACGTGTTAGATTTTAGCACTGTCCAGTTGGACAAGGACTTGTCTTATGAGGAGGAGCCGGTAGCTATTCTAGATCGGCAGGTTCGTCAGTTGAGATCGAAAAGTATTCCTTCTGTTCGTGTTCAGTGGAGAGGTCAGCCTGCTGAGGCATCGACCTGGGAGTCCGAGTCCGATATGCGGAGCCGTTATCCCCATCTTTTCCCCGACTCAGGTACTTCCTTCTTCTGTCCGTTCAAGGACGAACGGTTGTTTTAGAGGTGGAGAATGTGATGACCCAAAAGGTCATCACTTGTTTTTAAAATGAATTCTGCATTTCGAGGCCTTAAAAACCTATTTCAGCATCACCTCGATTTACGTGCGCTGTCCGGGTGCGTAGCCGGAAAGCCTAAATGTGAAAATCTGTGAAAAATAATAAATTTTGACTATAAAATGAATTAATTTGACTTCGGTCAACATTTTTGGTAAACGGACCCGGACCCATAATTTGACGGTCCCGGAGGGTCCGTAAGAAAATATGGGACTTGGGCGTATACCCGGAATTGAATTCCGAGGTCCCAAGCCCGAGAAATAAATTGTTAAAGAAAATTGTTTTCTGAAATTTGATTAAAGGATTTGGAAATGAATTTTGATTAGAACATGTTGGTATCGGGCCCGTATTTTGGTTCCGGCGCCTGGTACAGTCCTTATATGTGATTTAAGATAATTCAGTGAAGTTTGATAAGAAACGCAATCTGTTTGACGTGACTCGGGCCTTAAATGCAAAATTTGATGTATAAGAAGTTTTGAGAAATTTCATTGATCTTGATGTTTAATTCGATGTTCATGACGTTGTTTTGGTGATTTGATTACACGAATAAGTCCGTAGAATGTTTTTGAGGTTGTGTGTATGTTTGGTTTGGAGCCCCGAGGGCTCGGGTGAGTTTTGGATAGGCCACGGGGTGCATTTCGAACTTGGAAAAAATTGCAGGTTTTCAGCTAATGTGCACAGGTCTGCAGGCTTCGCAAATGCGAAGCCTGGCTCGCAAATGCGAGACCTTCATTGCAAATGCGAGAATGGGACCTGGGTAGGCCTGATCGCAAATGCGACCACTTGGCTCGCAAATGCGGAAGGCCAGTCGCAAATGCGACGCCTGCTTCGCAAATGCGAAGCTCTCCTTTGATGCATGAGGTCGCAAATGCGGCTCAACCCTCGCATTTCCCATCTCGCAATTGTGAGACTCCCTTCGCAATTCCCATAATAGCAGAGGTTGGGGTTCGCAATTGCGAACCCCTGTTCGCAATTCCCACATCTGAGACCTGCAACTTTTATACTTAGCCGAATTTTTAACCCACTTTCATATCCTCTCAAAACATAAACACACTTAGGCGATTTTTCAAAGGTTTCTTCTTCTCCAAATCAATTGTAAGTCGTTTTTAACTAACTTTCTTCTATTCTTAACATCTTTTAACATGATTTCAACTTCAAATCAATGATGTTCATGGGGGAAATTGGGTGTTTTGGGTAGAACCTAGGTTTTCAAAAATTGGGGATTTGGACCTCGATTTGAGGTCCGATTTCAAAACAAATTATATATTTGAGTTCGTGGGGGAATGGGTGATCGGGTTTTGGTTCAAACCTCGGGTTTTGACCATAAGGGCCCGGGGGCGATTTTTGACTTTTTGGGTAAAACTTTGGAAAAATCATTTTCATGCATTGGGGTTGATTCATTTAGGGTTTATTGATGTAATTAAGTAACTTGTGGCTAGATTCAAGCGAATTGGCGGTGGAATCAAGGGGTAAAGCTATAATTGAAACGTGAATTGTGTTCGTGGCATCGAGGTATGTGTTTGGTCTAACCTTAGCTTGAGGGATTAGGAGTTGAGTCCTATTTGCTATGTGGTAATTGTTGAGTACGACGTATAGGCATGATGACGAGTATCTATACGTTGGTGTCTAGCATGCCCGTGGGTCTTATATTGTGATTTTCATGACTTCGTTGTATCTTTCATTCCTTGTTGATGGTTTCTATAATTTGTGTAAAGTTTGTGGAAGGAATTGTGACCTATGAACATTGAGGAGCGTTGGCTCAAGTTGTGTAACGAATTTGTGAAAATGTAAGTGATAATTGAATCTCTAGAGCATTGGCTCGGGTTATGAAGTGAATTGTGAAGTAAAAGTGAGAAAGAAAAGAAGTTATTATGTTGTCACCCTTGCCGGGCTATTGTTGCTTTATTTGTTATCTCCCTTGCCGGGATGTTGAGGATTATTGATGTTGTTCCCTTGCCGGGACTAAATTGTTGAATCATTGTTCCCTTGCCGGAATTCTTATTATAAATTCATTTCTTCCCCTTCCCTATTGTTTGTGATTGTTGTTTGGGTGAAGAAGAGCGTTAAAGCACGAAGAGTGATGCCTTGCATTATTTTTGTGAGGAAAGAGTTTAAAGCACGAAGGGTGATGCCATGTATGATTGTGAGGAAAGAGTGTAAAGCACGAAGGATGATGCCGTGCCGCACGATGTACCATTCCATACCGATTATGTTGATTATATGGTGAGGAAAGAGAGTAAAAGCACGAAGGGTGATGCCGTGCACAGTTTCATTATATGATTGCTTTGGTGAGGATGAGAGTAAAAGCATGAAAGGTGATGCCGTGCATTTATTCATTTTTTGTTTCTTTGTTGATATCCGAGTTATATATTGCTTCTTTCATTTACCTGTTGTCTTTCTATTTGGAATTGATATCTCCCCCCCCCCCCCCCCCCCCGCGCATAGCATGCTACCCCTTCCATACTTGACTGTTTATTTTTGTACTTCTCTTCTGCTGTATATAGATGAATTGCACAGGTTAATGTGTGTCACGACCCAGATTTTTCCGCCCTCGGGAGTCGTGATGGCGCCTACTAGTGAAAGCTAGGCAAGCCAACCAACTGAACTATTTACCTTGTTTCCATTATTAATCCGATAATAGTTAAGAGCCAACAATTAGATAACGACAGAATTGAATAAGCGGAAGGCTGCATTGTAAAGTTTTAAATAATACTGCTAATACCAATCCATAACAAAATCTACCCAAGACTGGTGTCACAACTTCACAGACTGTCTAAGAGTACTACAAATAAAGGTCTGAAAGAAATAAATACAGCACTGCCTCTGGAAATACATGAAGGAAACAGGAATAGTAGATAGAAGGAGACGCCAAGGCCTGCGGACGCCTGCAGGACTACCTCGGGTTGCCTGATGAACAAGAAACAACAAATCTCACTGCGGTCCGAAGTCTACAGCACTGGGATCTGTACAAAAGAGTACAGAGTGTAGTATCAGCACAACCGACCCCATGTGCTGGTAAGTGCCTAGCCTAACCTCGGCGAAGTAGTGACGAGGCTAGGACCAGACTACCAAATAAACCTGTGCAATATAGCGTACAAGAATAATAGGAAGCAGATAACAATGATGACAATAATGATCATCTAGTGATATAAATAGCAGGCAGCAAAAACACCATAAATATTGCTCAAAAAATAATGTATACAAGTGCAATCAATTAATCAAGTCCTTCAACTATAAATATCTTTCAAATATATTTCCTTCAAACAAACATCTTTCGAATATAACTCTTTCGGGTAAAGGTCACATTGTGACGCCTCATTTCATAATCATAAATAATATATATTTCCCCCGGCACCTTGTACCCACAGATTTCTACATTGCGCAACAACGTTCTCAGGTTACTCAGTTCGTAGGGTCCATAACCCAATACAATTTAAGAATGTTCACGGAGCCTCATTTACTTAACAAGAAGTAGAGTACAACTTCTAAACCCATTTGAAACTCATCACGAAAAGATGAAGTTATTTTTAGAAATAATTTGAATAAATAAAGTACAATGTTTCAATTAGAATACAACATCGAATGGATTATTACTTTTACCTAGGGATTTGATAAATTAACTTAGTAGAAATTCATTCTTAAGTAAAGTACAACCGCAAACGGTTTAAGGAAAATTTAGTTGAGAAGTCATTTGAGTTAAAAATGTAACAGTTGTTGAAATTTGAAGTATTGAATATATATGAAACAAATAGGGCGAGGTATTGTCAACACTATGAATTCCCACACAAAGGATCTCAGCCGTAAAGGAATCTAAACCATTAAAATACATGAATTGATAACAACAATTACAACAGAGACAAAATAATCACGGAAGGAGTACAGCTCAACACAGAGATAACAACCGGGGATCTCCCAGGATACCTTGCTGTTGTCCCCAAATATAAATATCCTGTGGATCTCCGGGGTGCAGTCCCGTAGTCCAACTCATAATGCGCGGGGATCTACCGGAATCCCAATCCGTAGTCCCAAATGTAAATACCCAGTACTGGGGAAATCTACCGGGTGCATTCCCGTAGTTTCATATAACTGTGCAGGGGGATCTCCTGGGAATCTAACCCGTAGTCCCAAAGTAAATGTGCAGGGGGATCTCCCGGGAATCTAACCCGTAGTCCCAAAGTCAACAAACAAGGTGGAGCTACCGGAATCCCACATCCGTAGTCCAAAAATAAATACACAGCGCAACCAACAGAATCAACAGTTATATCACAACAGAAGGACTGAACATCACCGCAATACATATAACAACAATAAATGACAATAATACAAGGTAAGACAAGTAAATCAATTCATGGGCTGTAAATCACGAGAAAATGATAGAACCAGCTCAAAAGAATAACCACAAAAAAGCATACTGGCATAAAGGGAACAGTTCAATAACGGGAAAACTAACACGTAGCAACGATCCCACAATATACAAGTCAATAATAAGGAAATCAACACGAGTCAAGTAGTTATGAAAATATAACGTGACAATAGGAGAGGCAAAACTCTTTAGTTAAGTAAAATAGGAGTCACACTAATCAAAGTATAAGACTCACGGGCATGCTTGACACCAACATATAGATACTCGTCACCATGCCTATACGTCGTACTCAACAAATAACACATAACAATTATGACACAACTCCTAATCCCTCAAGCTAAGGTTAGACCAAACACTTACCTCGCTTTGCAACCAATTCAAAATTCCAACAAGCCTTTGCCTCGTGAATTCGTCCGAAGCTTCAAATCTAGTCATAATAATTCAATATACTCAATGTAAATCGTACGAATTAATTCCATATGAAAATACTAATTTTCCAACAAAAATCCGAAATTTAACTAAAAATTGCCCGTGGGGCCCACATCTTAAAATCCGACAAAGCTCACAAAATCCGATAACTCATTCAACCACGAGTCTAACCATACCAATTTTACCAAAATCCGACATCAACTCGACCCTCAAATCTTCAAATTAAACCAAGAGGGTTTTCAAGATTTTACCAACTACAACCACCAATTAAATGTTAAAAACAACGATGGATTCGAGTAATCTAACCAAAATTGAGTTAAGAACACTTACCCCGATGTTTTCCTTGAAAATCTATCGAAAAATTGCCTCACCCGAGCTCCCTTGGTCCAAAAATGAAAGAGTGAGACGAGTTTGGACTTTATTGTGCTGCCCAGGGATTTGTTCTTCGCGTTCGCGGTCCTCCTCTCGCTTTCGCGAAGAACAAAATTTTCAAAAATTATTTTCCAAACTCTTCTCGGAGAGCCTCTAGTATAATGGCCATAACTTTTGCTTCAGATGTCCAAATGACTATGATAATATGTTTCTGGAAACTAGATTCAAAGAGCTACAACTTTTCTTTTAGAATCATCTCAATATTCGTTGTATATTGAGAGATATGAGCCTCTGAAGTAAGACCTGCGCAACATAATTTCTTCTTCTTCGCGAACGCGAGGCTCTCTTCGCGAACGCGAAGAACAAAATCCCAGAAGCCAAATCCTTCTTCGCGAAAGCGAGGGGACCTCGCAGACGCGAAGAACAACATCAGATACCAGCTTCAGCTATTGCAAAACAGCCCGAAATGATCCGAAACCACCCCGAAATACACCCGAGGCCCCCGGGACTTCAACCAAACATGCCAACCAATCCTAGAACATCATTCAAACTTGTTCCAATCTTCAGAACGCTCAAGACAACATCAAAACACAAATTTTACGTTGTATTCAAGCCTAAGAATTCCAAAAACTCTTAAATTACACTTTCGATCAAAAAATCTATCAAACCTCGTCCGAATGACCTGAAATTTTGCACACAAGTCACATTCAACACTACGAAGCTACTCCAACTTCCGGAATTTCATTCCGGCCCTCGGATCAAAATCTCACTATCGAACCGGAAACTTCAAATTTCCAATTTTCTCAAAAACGATCCGATTCAGGTCGGTTCAAGTCTGTTTCTTACCAAACTTCAGAGACTTATCTTAAATCACATATAAGACCTGTACCCAGCACCGGAACCAAAATACGGGCCCTATACCATCAAGTTCTAATCACAATTCATTTCCAAATCTCATAGACATTTCTAGAAAACAATTTTCTTCAAAAATTCATTTCTCGGGCTTGGGACCTCGGAATTTGATTCCGGGCATACGCTCAAGTCACATATTTTTCCACGGGCCTTCCGGACCGTCTAATCACGGGTCCGGGTCCGTTTACCCAAAATGTTGACCGAAGTCAACTCAGTTGAGTTTTAAAGCTCTAATTCACATTTTAATCCATTTTTCACATAAAAATCCTCCAGAAAATTATACGGACTGCGCACGCATGTCGAGCAATGATTAATAACGCTTTTCAAGGTCTTTAAATATCGAGATAATTAGTTAATTTAAAGATGACATTTTGGGTCATCACATTCTCCACCTCTAAAACAAACGTTAGTCCTCGAACGTACTAAGAATTATTCTTAGGTTACCAAATTGATGATTTTTCTTTTACACAAATACTCGCGGTTGATCCCACATTACCACATTCCACATGAGTTCGATAACACCATTTCAATTGAGATTATTTCCTTTATCCATCTTTGTAATCTTTAAAACCAAATTTCTTGCATTCTAATCATTTCCAGAAAGTTCCGGTTTTCACATCAACACACGATATTAGTCTCGACTGGTTATAGCAACTCGTGCCTACGCACGCATCAACTTTTTAATAGCGCTTAACGGTTGTTACATCCTCCCCCGCTTAGGGTCATTCATCATCAAATAAGAAGTAGAGTCCGCTCTCAAACACATAACGTAACTTATCTTTTTCTTGAGTAACATAAATTTCGGAAGAGTCTCCCCTGTAATTGGGCCTATCCACCTGCTTGAGTAACACCAAAACAACTCCTAACAACACATCCACAACTCAACAAATCACCACAATGTATTTATCAATAACACCAATCTCCGCATTACAAGTGTGACACTATCATAAAGATATTTCGACATGGAACACATCATATGTATGACCTTAACCACATCTTTGGTTTTAATAGTTGTACATAATCGATTACAAAATTGCCAATTAACTTCATGTTAACAAATTCTTGTTTCAAGCTTTCACTTTACTAACAACGTAGCGTGAAGACGTCATAATTATTTACCCAAATTAATGATTCACAATTAACGCCACCTGGGCATTCACCTTGTAGGCTAAAACTCAATAATTACAATACAGTTTGGCAAATTATGCACAGAGATATTCATACAAGAATTTTCAAATAAGCCTCATAGGCATGTATCCTTATAAGTACTATATTACAAATTTTAATTTCATAAAGGGAGAATTTAAACACATAAACTTTTCACCACAAGGACCTCGTCCTTATATAACATCCACCGCAGCTTGTAGCCCCGTTTAAATATTTCACATCATGTAAAAGTACGAGGATCTCGTCCTCAACTCCGTACACAAGTAATATGCACATTGTGCCAACTGAAATTTTCCATTTCCTTTCTTTCTTCTTCTAAATAAGTTCCGTTAAACAAAATCACAACATATAAGGAACCCTCACACCGAGAGGGAATAAAATTCGCAGTTTAAATCAATTTTCTTGAAATCACATCAAAACCCACATCACAACTATTTTTAGTGACTAACACATAATGATAGACATGACTATCTCCATATAATATCCCAACAGGAGTATTCACATACGTAAATTTAAGATTACGAAGCTCACTCATGAGTAGAGCATATTAAGAGGACTTGCCTCGATACTCATAACCGAATCAAGTTAAGAAAATTGTTCCTTTATGTTAACTCGAGTTCGTACTTGTAACGACTCCATCTAGTGTAGCAACCTCAGCTATACCATAGCAAATACATCAATGGGTCGGGCCTCCACCTCTTAGGCACCATCTACCCGCTTTTCCTCCACCTCTAACTGGTAGTGTAAGTAGAGTAGTAACTGCAATGGAGTACGTGGCACGTGTGCTCTGATGGAACAGATTTCTCCCAAGTCTATGACAATTTCTCAGGATGTTCCTAGTATCACCATTTTCATAACAACCCATCCGCAGTTCGACTGCTTATACTGAGTCTGTACCGGATAACTTAAATAACCCTTGCAGGAAATTCCGTGCCACTGGTATATTAAAAGATGACTGCTCCACACGAGTGTTGCGATTAACTTAAGCACTACGAGTATACTGAATATGTAGAATTATTAAGGTCGCGAGAATATCTCAAGTCTCATCATCATCCCATTCAAATCTCAGCTCTTGATCATATACAAGTTTTGGAAAACCTTTCAATACCACATTAATACATCTCAGACCAAAATTGGTATAACACATGACCCCACAATCTGATCGCTGATAGTGGACTCCCCTCAATTGGTGCGAAATCATAAGACACATTCCCAACGATCCACAATACTAACCTTCACCGCTTGTATGATACCAGTCATAAGACACCTCAAGCCATTTACTTGGCGATTATCGTCCTCATGATAGTTAAACTCACTTCCTCCCGTGTCTGGGCTGCTAGTATGTACTCTTCGCTAATTAGAAATCCCATATGAACCACATAGTCTCTAATACCACTAACTATCTTTAGATCTACATCCACTTGTGATGATTACGTAACCAATTAAACCTTCTTATGATTTTACTTATCAACCAGATGTCAAAATCTGATACACTCCCATGCGCACAACCGAAAGATTCTCTCTACACTTCCATAACCTCGATTCTGAACGACACATGGTAACAATGGTTGAGCAACCCTGGCTTTCTTATAACCCTTTTACGGTATCACAAACCATTGGCGTAGTGCACAATTCCATACATGAGTGGATGCAAAAGAATATAAGATATATGCTTCATGCTGAATAAATGCCGCACGATAAGGAATGAATGAAGTGGATTTTTTTTTCCTACTAGTTCTGTAGCCTCTCGAAGATAAGTACAGACGTCTCCGTACCGATCTGCAAGACTCTACTAAACTTGTATGTGAATTGTGAGACCTATGTAGCGTACGGCTCTGATACCAACTTGTCACGACCCGGATTTTCCCGCCCTCGGGAGTCGTGATGGCGCTCCTAGTGAAAGCTAGGCAAGCCAACCAACTGAACTATTTACCTTGTTTCCATTTTTAATCTGATAACTGTTAAAAGCCAACAATTAGATAACAACAGAATTTAATAAGCGGAAGGCTGCATTGTAAAGTTTTAAATAATACTGCGGCAGAATAGCCTGGGAGACACTTGTACTTGTTCCGGTTTGTCATCCCGGTCCCTACACTCCATAAAGTTTCTTCTAGACACTTCAACTTAATCAAAACAAGACTTTTAAACCCTCCGGAATCGCGTGATACTCACTTGCCTGACGTGGATGACAAATCAGCATCCACATCAGATTCTATGCCAAAATAATACTATTATTTAACAAAATTTTAATTTCTTAAACAAAAAATAAAATAAAATAAGCAAAAAATTAAAATTAAAGAAAACCCCTCCCTTCTTCAAACCCACCCACTCAACCTTCTTAAAATAATAACTCACCTTCCATGGCTTCTCCACCATGAGTACCACTACTTCTTCGCTTGAGTTTATACTCAAGCGAATTGAGATTGAGATTGAGATTGAGATTCTTCGCTTGTTTTAAGTTTTATTCACCAATTAACCAAGAGTGATTTTTCAATAGAAAAATGCAGCTTTGCAGTAGTGGAAAAAGTTCGTCAATTTTTTTTTTTGGTGCATCGTTTTTCAAATCAGCTATGTCAATAAACCTTTCTGTTTAGATTTTACACTTCTTAAATCCTTTGTCTTAAACTCGTCTTTATAGCTTCTTGTTTACAAACTGAGAATTCCACTACTTGAGATTATATTTTACTATTCGTGAAGAAGACGAGGAGAAGGGCCAGGGGGATCAGAATGAAGAGGGAAGGGACTGAAGAAGAAGGAGGGGTGAGCGAAGGGGGAAGGGATTGAAGAAAAGAGGGGGAGGGGGGCAGAACGAAGGGGGAAGGGGCTGAAGAAGAGGGGGGGCAGAACGAAGGGGTAGGGGCTGAAGAGGAAGAACAATGTTTTTTATTTATTTATTTATTAATTTTTATTTTTTTAATAAAGAAAAATCATTAGCTCGCGCACCTAATGTGCGTGTAAATCACTTATTTTGTCCACCTCAGCCATATCAATGCCACATAAGCTCGGTCAACGGTCAGAAGCGTTTAAAAGTCTTGTTTTTATTAAGTTGAAGTGTCTAGAAGAAACTTTATGGAGTGCAGGGACCGGGATGACAAACCGGAACAAGTACAAGTATCTCCCAGGCTATTCTGCCTAATACTGCTAATACCAATCCATAACAAAGTCTATCCAAGACTAGTGTCACAACTTCACAGACTGTCTAAGAGTACTACAAATAAAGGTCTGAAAGAAAGAAATACAGCACTGTCTCTGGAAATACATGAAGGAAACAGGAATAGTAGATAGAAGGAGACGCCAAGGCCTGCGGACGCCTGCAGGACTACCTCGGGTCGCCTGATGAACAAGAAACAACAGATCTCACTGCGGTCCAAAGTCTACAACACTGGGATCTGTACAAAAGAGTACAGAGTGTAGTATCAGCACAACCGACCCCATGTGCTGGTAAGTGCCTAGCCTAACCTCGGCGAAGTAGTGACGAGGCTAGGACCAGACTACCAAATAAACCTGTGCAATATAGCGTACAAGAATAATAGGAAGCAGATAACAATGATGACAATAATGATCATCTAGTGATATAAATAGCAGGCAACAAAAACACCATAAATATTGCTCAAAAAATAATGTATACAAGTGCAATCAATTAATCAAGTCCTTCAACTATAAATATCTTTCAAATATATTTCCTTCAAACAAACATCTTTCGAATATAACTCTTTCGAGTAAAGGTCACATTGTGACGCCTCATTTCATAATCATAAATAATATATATTTCCCCCGGCACCTTGTACCCACAGATTTCTGTTTCACATTGCGCAACAACGTTCTCAGGTTACTCAGTTCATAGGGTCCATAACCCAATACAATTTAAGAATGTTCACGGAGCCTCATTTACTAAACAAGAAGTAGAGTACAACTTCTAAACCCATTTGAAACTCATCACGAAAAGATGAAGTTATTTTTAGAAATAATTTGAATAAATAAAGTACCATGTTTCAATTAGAATACAACATCGAATGGATTATTACTTTTACCTAGGGATTTGATAAATTAACTTAGTAGAAATTCCTTCTTAAGTAAAGTACAACCGCAAACGGTTTAAGAAAAATTTAGTTGAGATATCAATTGAGTTAAAAATGTAACAGTTGTTGAAATTTGAAGTATTGAATATATATGAAACAAATAGGGCGAGGTATTGTCAACACTATGAATTCCCACACAAAGGATCACAGCCGTAAAGGAATCTAAACCATTAAAACACTTGAATTTATAACAACAATTACAACGGAGACAAAATAATCACGGAAGGAGTACAGCTCAACACAAAGATAACAACCGGGGATCTCCCAAGATACTTTCCTGTAGTCCCCAAATATAAATATCAGTGGATCTCCCGGGTGAAGTCCCGTAGTCCAACTCATAATGCGCGGGGATCTACCGGAATCCCGATCCGTAGTCACAAATGTAAATACCCAGTACTGGAGGAATCTACCGGGTGCATTCCCGTTGTTCCATATAACTGTGCAGGGGGATCTCCCGGGAATCTAACCTGTAGTACCAAATTAATGTGCAGGGGGATCTCCCGGGAATCTAACCCATAGTCCCAAAGTAAACAAACAAGGGGGAGCTACCGGAATCCCACATCCGTAGTCCAAAAATAAATACACAACGCAACCAACAGAATCAATAGTTACATCACAACAGAAGGACTGGACATCACCGCAATACATATAAAAAGAATAAATGACAATAATACAAGGTAAGACAAGTAAATCAACTCATGGGCTGTAAATCACGTGAAAATGGTAGAACCAGCTCAAAGGAATAACCACAAAAAAGAATACTGGCATAAAGGGAACAGTTCAATAGCGGGAAAGCTAACACGTAGCAACGATCCCACAATATACAAGTCAATAATAAGGAAATCAACACGAGTCAAGTAGTTAGGAAAATATAACGTGACAATAGGAGAGGCAAAACTCTTTAGTTAAGTAAAATAGGACACTAATCAAAGTATAAGATTCACGGGCATGCTTGACACCAGCGTATAGATACTCGTCACCATGCCTATACGTCATACTCAACAAATAACACATAACAATTATGACACAACTCCTACTCCCTCAAGCTAAGGTTAGACCAAACACTTACCTCGCTTTGCAACCAATTCAAAATTCCAACAAGCCTTTGCCTCGCGAATTCGTCCGAAGCTTCAAATCTAGTCATAATAATTCAATATACTCAATGTAAATCGTACGAATTAATTCCATGTGAAAATACTAATTTTCCAACAAAAGTCCGAAATTTAACTCAAAATCGTCCGTGGGGCCCACGTCTCAAAATCCGACAAAACTCACAAAATCTGATAACTCATTCAACCACGAGTCTAACTATACAAATTTTACCAAAATCCGACATCAACGCGACCCTCAAATCTTCAAATTAAACCAAGAGGGTTTTCAAGATTTTACCAACTAAAACCACCAATTAAATGTTAAAAACAACAATGGATTCGAGTAATCTAATCAAAATTGAGTTAAGAACACTTACCCCGATGTTTTCCTTGAAAATCTCTCGAAAAATTGCCTCACCCCGAGCTCCCTTGGTCCAAAAATGGAAGAGTGAGACGAGTTTGGACTTTATTGTGCTGCCCAGGGATTTGTTCTTCGCGTTCGCGGTCCTCCTCACGCGTTCGTGAAGAACAAAATTTTCAAAAATTATTTTCCAAACTCTTCTCGGAGAGCCTCTAGTATAATGGCCATAACTTTTGCTTTAGATGTCCAAATGACTATTATAATATGTTTCTGGAAACTAGATTCAAAGAGCTACAACTTTTGGTTTTGCATCATCTCAAAATGCATTGTATATTGAGAGATATGAGCCTCCGAATTAAAACCTGCGCAACAGAATTTCTTCTTCTTCGTGAACGCGAGGCTCTCTTCGTGAACGCGTAGAACAAAATCCCAAAAGCCAAATCCTTCTTCGCGAATGCGAGAGGACCTCGCGGACGCGAAGAACAACACCAGATACCAGCTTCAACTATTGCAAAACAGCCCGAAATGATCCGAAACCACCCCGAAACACACCCGAGGCCCCCAGGACTTCAACCAAACATGCCAACCAATCCTAGAACATCATTCAAACTTGTTCCAATCTTCAGAACGCTCAAGACAACATCAAAACACAAATTTTACATCGTATTCAAGCGTAAGAATTCCAAAAACTCTCAAATTACACTTTCGATCAAAAAATCTGTCAAACCTCATCCGAATGACCTGAAATTTTGCACACAAGTCACATTCAACACTACGAAGCTACTCCAACTTCCGGAATTCCATTCCGGCCCTCGGATCAAAATCTCACTATCGAACTGGAAACTTCAAATTTCCAATTTTCTCAAAACGATCCGATTCAGGTCGTTTCAAGTCCGTTTCTTACCAAACTTCAGAGACTTATCTTAAATCACATATAAGACCTGTACCTACGGGCCCTATACCATCAAGCTCTAATCACCATTCATTTTCAAATCTCATAGAAATTTCTAGAAAATAATTTTCTTCAAAAATTTATTTCTCGGGCTTGGAACCTCGGAATTCGATTCCGGGCATACGCCCAAGTCCCATATTTTTCCCCGGACCTTCCGGGACCGTCAAATCACGGGTCCGGGTCCGTTTATCCAAAATGTTGACCGAAGTCAACTCAGTTGAGTTTTAAAGCTCTAATTTACATTTTAATCCATTTTTCACATAAAAACCCTCCAGAAAATTATACAGACTGCGCACGCAAGTCGAGGAATGATTAATAACTCTTTTCAAGGTCTTTAAATATCGAGATAATTATTTAATTTAAAGATGACATTTTGGGTCATCACAATGTGGCAGTCTGGTTTAGCCTCGTCACTACCTCGCCGAGGTTAGGCTAGGCACTTACCAGCACATGGGGTCGGTTGTGCTGATGCTACACTCTGCACTCTTTTGTGCAGATCTCAGTGCTGTTGACTTCGGACCGTAGTTTGGAGGCTACCTTCAGTCCACGCGGAGATCCAAGGTAGACCTGTAGGCGTCCGCAGGCCGTGGCGTCTCCTCTATCCCTTATTTCCTGTTTCATTTTCCTTATATTCAGAAGCAGTGTATTGATATTTTCTTCAGACTTTGTATGTAGTAAATCTTAGACCGTCTGTTACACCAGGTTTTGGGTGGTTAAGGCTTAAGTATTTGTAATAGATACAGTTTTCATACATTTTATCGTTGTCTTCCGCTTAAATTTGAATTTTCACTGTTATCACGTGATCGCCTTATAATTGTTAAAAAGAAATAATTGGATAATGAGGTATGTAGTTAAAGGTTTGGCTTGCCTAGCTCACATTAGTAGGCGCTATCACGACTCCCGAGGGTGGAAAATCCGGATCGTGACAAAAGTATGGATTGATCAGATGAACCCATTGCCGGTAGGCTATATCCGCCCCTGATCGTGACATAAATAAATTGGAAAGAAAACAATACATCAAAAAAAAAATGAAGGCTAATAGATGATAAATAAACAAGTAAATGCATGAATATGATGAGCGATGCAAGTCTCAAAATACTAGTGTACGTGATCACCTTTTGAAGTCGATATCCTTTATTTTTGTTAAATAAATAGAAAGTCGTTCAATTAACTTTTCCATTATTCGTACAAAGACTAAAAGACAATGAAACATTGAAAGAAACACTGAAATCACACCAAAGTAAAGATTCATAGTGGGGATGGTACTAGAGTTTGTTGCATTTGGACGATAATGTGCAATTTGCACTCTACGGAGCAACTGTGTCACAATAACCAAATCGACAAGTACAACAAATCCAGCAATCTTCGCACTCTTTTGAAGTTACACAAGTTCTCCCACAAGTGAAAAAGCCATTAAGACGAGGGACTAGGCTCCTTTCGAGTCTTGAGAGATCATGTTCAACATTCTGAATCGCCTCCACTTTAGAATTTGAGAACCATGGCAAGCTGACTGAAATATTTTACAATCAAAATCATCAAAATCAAATTATGAATAATATAACATGAATAAAACTAACATTTTTAAACAACATGGATATATAGGAACATATGTATATTTGTGTATATACGAAATATGTAGCGTCTATGTTCCATCATGCATTTGTAAGCACAATTATATCAGTTTGAATTAGAGATAAAAGAGAGATATACTAACTAGTAATTGTCATGAGAAGAACGGTGAGCACGAAACCAAACTTAAGCAATATCATGTTATAAAAAAAATAGTACTTTACACTTCGTAAAAGTTTCTGCATGAGCATTTTATTATCTTCTGAAGGGCGTAATTTATAGACCTCTCATGTAGTGATATTACTCTCTCGGTTGGACTATAATCCGTTTTTTTTAAAGTATATTAATTAACATTTTTAATGTTCAAGTTGCCTGGGCTCACCTCCGCTAGTAAATAATGAAGTTTATATAATTTTAAATAGTTTTCTCTCTCACACTTTCTTAAAAAGGAAAAATACATTTTATAATAGTTTGCTATTTTGTGTAAGATTCTCCAAATTAATGTGTTGACCTGATCCTTTATTTTGCGAAAATAAGTTTATTAAAGATGCACGTGAGAACTGAAGCACTTCCTTCTCGTCAGTAGTGTATGCCTATCACATTATTTCATGTGAACTATAAGTCAACTCAAGGTGGCAATATATTTTGCCACGGACCATGCAGTAAATGACGGATCCAAAGCATATTAATGAAATTAAAGTTCTTACTTTCGATTTACTTTAATTGACTTTTTTTTTTTTTTGCTCTTTTCACATATTAAGAAATTTATCTTTTAACACTAATTAACAACAAAATTGATCATATTAACCTTAATTTATTCATTAAAATATAACAAATACTCTTAGGCTCTTTACTCCGAGAGCAACTTTGGAAAACAAAGTTATCTCCTTGATATTTAAAAAAATCAAATATTATGGACCACAAAAAAGGTCAAAAAATCAATAAAAATGAACCGAAAAGAGTACTATTTTTCAACATTAAAATACTAAGTAACGCCCAGAGCAAGAGAAAGGAGAATAGAAACCATCAGCCACTCTGGATGCATTAGTTACAACAACTTCTCTCTAATAGTCTACTTGATTATTTAGATTAACTCACCGTGATTCTTTTTTAAAAATGCTTTTCTTGCATCACACAATATATGGGTAATGTTTTTGTACGCTCATCTTTCCAGATTCTACTTGTGAGATCACACCGAATATATTGCTATTATTATGGTATCATGATTCTGGTGCAGTATGCAATAGTATTATTATTTCTAAGAAATGTGACATGAAATATGGTATATAGCAAAAAAGATTACAGAATTAGAGGTGACAATCGCTTGGCTTGCGTCTTACCCCTGTCAGGTGTTTGTTCGGATTTTCTTATCATATTTAGTTTTTCTATCTCGTGAAGGAAAGGGCAAATGTTTATCATAATTGAGTTTATCTTTTCCTAGAAGGAAATTTATAAATCTTTCATATTTGGCTAGTCTTTTTTCTTGGAGGAAAATGTTTGGACTTTCTATAAATTGAGGATCCTTTCTTCTCATTCAGTAGCATCCACAATGTGGTCATATGGGATTTGAGAGTCGTGTTTAGGGGGAGAACTTTACGGGACAAGTGTTAGTGTGTCATTTGTGTTTTCCTCTTCATGGTTCTCTCGATATTTTGTACTCTCTTTTTATATAGTGGATTGCTCATCTTCGCCGTGGATGTAGGTCAGTTGACCGAACCACGTTAAATGTTTGTCTCTCTTTTGGTATATTTCTCTTTTGTTGTCGGACTTATTGTCGTTCAAGGTTTGCTTTACTAGCTTCTACATGACACCTGATTTTTCGGTCCTAACAAGTGATATCAGAGCGAGTTTCAAGACGGGTTCATCTTGGCAGGTGTCACGACCCAAAATCTGACTACCCTTGATGGCACATAACCTCACCCGTTAGGTAAGCCAAATAACAACAATCTGATTCAATTAATATTTAATTGACTCTAATACACTCTCCAATGACTGGTAGTACAAATGATGAGCTTCTAAGATTAGAATTTTACAAAGCTGGTGTGAAAAATAAAAATACATCATCTGTTTGAAATATACATGAACAGATAAAAAATTCTAAAGCTACCAAGAACAAGAGGCAGTTGTGACTGGATCGCAGGTACATCTTCAATGCTAACTCCCACCATGCACATCAACATCAACATCCAAAATCTGCACGCAAGGTGCATAAGTGTAGTATGAGTACAACCGACCCCATGTACTCAATAAGTAACAAACCTAACCTTAGGTTGAAAGTAGTGACGAGCTTGTACCAAGGTCAGAGTCCACACCAATATCCAGTAACATCTCATAACAATACAGTTAAAGAAGCACAAAGAATAACTCAATAATATAATGCTCAGCTCGTTCACAGTTTAAAAAAAATAAACATTTTCTTTTCAAGTATAATAGTGTCACGACCCGGATTTCCCACCCTCGGTAGTCGTGATGGCGCCTACTCGTGAAAGCTAGGAAAGCCAACTATTAAGGTTCTACACATTAACAATCAATCCAAACAATTATAAACAGTAACTATAGCTAACCAAATGAAAAACGTGGAAGAGTTAAAATTAATCCAAATACTCCAATACATGTCTACCCACGAATCTGGTGTCACAAATTCACGAATGACTAAGATTCTTACTACAAATATAAGTCTGGAAAGAAAAGTACAACTGTTCTCGGAATGATAAGAGATAGTAGAAAAGCTAAACAGGGAAGGGGGACTTTAGGCTCTGCGGACGCTAGCAGATCTACCTTGGTCTCCCTGGACTGAAGGCAGCTACCTCAACTAGTCAACGGGTCCGGTACCGAGATCTGCATAAAAGAGTGCAGAGTGTAGTATCAGTACAACCGAACCCATGTACTGAGTAAGTGTCGAGCCTAACCTTGGCGAAGTAGTGACGAGGCTAGGACACGACAATCATATAAACCTGTGCAGATAAATCATGTACAATAGAACATAATAACAGAAATCAACAGAATAAGGTAGGAAGGGGACATGCTGCAGGGAATATCAGATTCCAACAGTAAACCAATAAGGAAGCGTCAATAAAGAAGCATAATGAACATCATATATAAATCAGCAAGAATAATAAAACGGTAACACGTGCACGGAATAACCCTTCGTGCTTTTACTCTCGTCCTCACCATATAATTCAACAGAAACGGCAGGACATCACCCTTCGTGCATTACCTCACATAATCATGGCACGACATCACCCTTCGTGCATTATTCCTCACAATATCTGCACGGCATCACCCTTCGTGCATTATCTCTCAAATCATGGCACGGCATCACCCTTCGCGCATTAACACTCATAATATCGGCACGGCATCACCCTTCGTGCTTTACACTCTCTCACAATATCATGCACGGCATCACTCTTCGTGCTTTACACTCTTCCTCACCCAAAAAACAGAAAATAATATGTCCCGGCACGGGATTCAGGCTGAATCATTCAGCTATAACCAATCTCGTTTCAACAAATTCTTTACAAAATGAAACTTCAATTTGAGTAAATACTCAACAATGGTCAATTACCAAGAAACTTTAATAAGCTTTGTTCAACATTAATAATCATCAATTTGAGCATGATCGATACATAATAGAGTCACAACAATCATGGTATAAGACTCACGGGCATGCTTGGCACCAACGTATAGATACTCGTCACCACACCTATACGTCGTACTCAATACAAACACATAGCAAATAGACCACAACTCCTATTCCCTAAAGCTAAGGCAAGGCCAAACACTTACCTCGATTCCACGAACAAGATTAAGCCTCAACTACCGCTTTACCTCTCGATTCCACTTCCAATTCGCTTGTTTCTAGTCACAAATTACTTAACGATATCAATAAGTGCTAAATAAACCAATTCTAATGCATGAAAATACATTTCCCATTGTTTTCCCTAAAAAGTCAAAAATCGACCCCGGACCCGCTTGGTCAAAACTCGAAGTTCGAACCAAAACCCGATTGCCCATTCACTCACGAACTCAAATATGTAATTAGTTTTAATATCGGACCTCAAATTGAGGTCCAAATCCCCAAAATTTGAAAATCCTAAATTCTACCAAAAAACACCCAATTTCCCATGAAAAACCTTAGATTTTGAAGTGAAATCATGTAAAAAGATGTTATAGATTGAAGAAAATAAGTTAGAAATCGTTTACCTATGATTTGGGGATGAACTCTCTTCAAGAAAATCGCCTATGTGATGTTTAGGTTTTGAAAAGTTGTAAAAATGAAGAAGAATCCCGTCAAAAATCCCACTTACAGGTCTCAGATGTCGCAATTGCGACTAGGGGTTTGCAATTGCGAACCCTTTGGAATCCTGTCATCTTCGCAATTGCGAAGACGAATGTCGGATTTGCACTTGGGAGACTCCGCAATTCCCAAGCCCAGTGTTCGCATTTGCGAAGAGGGCCTGCCCAGGCTTGGTTCGCATTTGTGACACTGTGGTCGCATTTCCCAAGCCTGACCACTTCGCAATTGCGAAGCCTGATCTCGCAATTGCGAGATCAGAGGCCTGGGCAATAATACCAGACACCAGCTGCAATTTTTCGTAAGTCCAATTCACTCCGTGGCTTATCCAAAACTCATCTGAGCCCTCGGGGCTCCAAACCAAACATACACACAAGTCTAAAAACATCATACGGACTTGCTTGTGCAATCAAATCATCAAAATAACATCAATAACTACGAATTAAACCTCAAATTCATGAAATTACTCAAGAACATTGAAATTTCCATTTTCTCAACTATAGGTCCGATTTATACCAAACCAATTCCGATTCTTACCAAATTTCATAGATTTAACTTAATTATTATTTTAAACTTGTACTGGGCTCCGAAACCAAGATACGGGTCCGGTACCATCAAGAAAATGCATCATTTCACTTCTAGAAACCTATATATTTTCCAGCAAACAATTTTCTTTAAAATTTCTTTTCTCGGGCTAGGGACCTCGGAATTCGATTTCGGGCATATGCCCAGTCCGATATTTTACTAGTAACCTTCCGGGACCGTCGGATCACGGGTCCGGGTCCGTTTACCAAGAATATTGACCAAAGTCAAATTTAATCAATTTAAAAGGCTAAATTTATTATTTTTCTTAAATTTCACATAAAAGCTTTCCGGAAATATGCCCGGACTGCGCACGCAAATCGAGGTAAGACAAAAAGAGGTTTTTAATGCCTCGGAACACAGTTTTGACTTCTAAAACGAGGGATGACCTTTAGGGTCATCACATTCTCCACCTCTAAAACAACTATTCGTCCTCGAACGGACATAGAAAAGTACCTGAGTCGGTGAAACGATGAGGATAATGGCTCCGCATATCGGACTCGGACTCCCAGGTTGCGGCCTCAACAGGCTGACCTCTCCACTGCACACGAACTGAAGGGAAATTCTTCGATCTCAACTGACGAACTTGCCGGTCTAGAATAGCTACCGGCTCCTCCTCATAGGTCAAGTCCTTGTCCAACTGGACAGTGCTGAAGTCTAACACGTGGGATGGATCGCCGTGATACTTCCGAAGCATGGACACATGAAACACTTGATGCACTGCTGATAAACTCGGTGGCAACGCAAGTCTATAAGCCACCTCTCCCACTCGATCAAGAATCTCGAAAGGACCGATGAATCTAGGGCTTAGCTTTCCCCTCTTCTCAAATCTCATCACACCCTTCATGGGCGACACCCGAAGCAACACTTGCTCTCCGACCATGAATGCCACATCACGAACCTTGCGCTCGGCATAACTCTTTTGCCTGGACTGAGCTGTACGAAGCCTATCCTGAATGATCCTAACCTTGTCCAAGGCATCCTGTACCAAATCCGTACCCAACAATCGAGCCTCTCCCGGCTCAAACCACCTAATTGGCGATCGACACCGTCTACCATATAATGCCCCATAGGGGGGCATCTGGATGCTCGACTGATAGCTGTTGTTGTAGGAAAACTCCGCTAATGGCAAGAACACGAACCTCCAAAGTCAATAACACATGCTCGGAGCATATCCTCCAAAATCTGAATAGTACGCTGGGACTGTCCGTCCGTCTGAGGATGAAATGTTGTGCTCAACTCGACCCGAGTACCCAACTCACGCGAGGTAAACTGCGTACCTCGGTCAGAAATAATAGACACGGGCACACCATGAAGACGAACAATCTTTCGGATATAGATCTCTGCCAACCGCTCAGAAGAATAAGAGATTGCCACAGGAATGAAATGCGCTGACTTGGTCAGCCTATCAACACTAACCCATATAGCGTCGAACTTCCTCTGAGTCCGTGGGAGTCCAACAACGAAGTCCATAGTGATATGCTCCCACTTCCACTCAGGAATCTCAATCTTCTGAAGCAAACCACCAGGTCTCTAATGCTCGTACTTTACCTACTGACAATTCAAACACCGAGCTACATACGCAACAATATCCTTCTTCATCCTCCTCCACCAATAATGTTGTCGCAAGTTCTGATACATCTTAGCGGTGCCCGGATGAATCAACTCACGAAGTCCATCCACATTAGGCACACAAATACAATCCCGCATCCTCAAAACTCCATCATCTCCAACCGTAACCTGCTTGGCACGCCCGTGCCGCACCGTGTCCCTAAGAACAAGCAAATGAGGATCATCATACTGCCAATCTCGGATACGCTCAAATAATGAAGAACGAGCGACTGTGCAAGCTAGCACACGGCTGGGCTCAAAAACATCTAACCTCACGAACTGATTGGCTAAAGCCTGAACATCTAAAGCAAGCGGTCTCTTACCGACCGGAATATACGCAAGACTGCCCATACTGGCTGACTTCCTACTCAAAGCATCGGCCACTACATTCGCCTTCCCCGGATGATACAAGATGGTGATATCATAGTCTTTCAAAAGCTACCACCTCCTTTGCCTCAAATTGAGCTCCTTCTTCTTGAACAAATACTGCAAACTCTTATGATCCGTGAACACCTCACATGACACGCCATATAAATAATGACTTTAAATCTTCAGCGCGTGGACAATGGTTGCTAGCTCCAAATCCTAAACTAGGTAATTCTTCTCGTGAATCTTCAACTGCCGCGAAGCATATGCTATAACCTTGCCATTCTGCTTCAACACCGCATCAAGTCCAATACGAGATGCGTCGCAATATACCGTATATGGACCTGAACCTGTAGGCAATACCAATGTCAAAGCTGTCTTGAGCTTCTGGAAGCTCCCCTCACACTCGTCCGACCACCTTAACTGGGCACCCTTCTAGGTCAACCTGGTCATCGGGGTTGCTATAGATGAAAACCCCTCCACAAACCGACGGTAATAACCCGCCAAACCCAAGAAACTCCGGATCTCTGTAGTTGATGTGGGTCGAGGCCAGTTTTTGACTGCCTCTATCTTCTTCGGATCCACCTGAATACCCTCTGTTGATACGACGTGGCCCAAGAATGCAACTGAAATCAACAAAAACTCGCACTTTGAAAACTTAGCATACAACTGACTGTCTCTCAAAGTCTGATGAACGACTCGAAGATGTTGCTCGTGCTCCTCTCGGCTATGGGAGTAGATCAAAATATCATCAATGAAGACAATCACGAAGGAATCCAAATAAGGCCTGAACACTTGGTTCATCAAATCCATGAACGTTGCTGAGGCATTTGTCAACCTAAATGACATCACTAAAAACTCGTAATGCCCGTACCGAGTGCGAAAAGCTATCTTAGGGACATCGGATGCCCTAATCCTCAACTGATGGTAGCCAGATCTCAAATCAATCTTCGAAAGCACTTTGGCACCCTGAAGCTAGTCAAACAAATCATCAATCCTCGGCAATTAATACTTGTTCGTGATAGTGACCTTGTTCAACTACCAATAATCAATACACATTCTCATCGATCCATCCTTCTTCATAACAAACAATATCGGCGCACCCCAGGGCAAGACACTAGGTCTGATGAATCCCTTATCAAGCAAGTCCTGCAACTGTTCTTTCAACTCCTTCAACTCTGGCGGGGCCATACCATATGGCGGAATAGAAATGGGCTGAGTGCCCAGAGCCAAATCAATGCAAAAGTAAATATCCCTATCGGGTGGCATCCCCGGCAGGTCTGAAGGAAATACCTCTAGAAACTCACGAACAACGGGCACAGCATCTATAGAAGGAACCTCAGCACTAGAATCACGAACATACGCCTAATAAGCCAAACACCTTTTTTCAACCATACGCCGAGCCTTTATATAAGAAACAACCCTACTGATAGAATGACCGGGAGTCCCTCTCCACTCAAAATGAGGCAAACCCGGCAAGGCTAAGGTTACAGTCTTGGCGTGACAGTCCAGTACAACATGATAAGGGGATAAGCAATCCATCCCCAAGATGACATCAAAGTCTACCATATCAAGAAGTAAAAGATCTACACGGGTCTTAAGACCCCCGATAATAACCACACACGAGCGATAGACTCGATCTACCACAATAGAATCACCCACTGGTGTGGAAACATATACAGGAGCACTCAAGGGATCACGAGGCATAACCAAATACGTAGCAAAATAAGATGACACATAGGAGTATGTAGACCCCGGATCAAATAGAATTGAAGCATCTCTACTGCAAACTGAAACCGTACCTGTGATAATTGCATCGGAAACCTTAGCCTCAGGTGTGGCTGGAAAAGCATAACATCGAGGTTGGGCCCCACCACCCTGAACTACATCCCCGAGACGGCCTCCTACTGGCTGGCCTCCACCTCTAGCAGCCTGACCTCCACCTCTAACGGCCTAACCTCCACCTCTAACACCTCGACCTCTACCTCTAGCTGCCTGACCCCTACCTCTAGCTGGTGGGGCAGGCTGTGGAACACCCGGTGCCAGAACCATAGCACGAGAACCCTGATGCTGAGAACTGCTAGAGGCTCAAGGGCAAAATCTAGAAATGTGCCTCAGATGGCCACAACAAGTCCTCGACTGCTGAGACTGGTGACCCTGAAACTGGCCCTGACGGCCTGAGTAACCACCCTGAAAACTCTAGAGCGGCGGTGCACTGGTAGGAGCTGGTGGTGCACTATAGGGCAACTGATCAGAATACTACATTTGAGATCCAAGGCCACCTGGAGCACCATGAGAAGCCTGAAGTGCTGAATGAAACGGCCTAGAAGGATGGCCCCTACCAAAAGAATCCCTACCTCCAGACGAGGCACCACTGAACCTTCCCGAATGACGGGGCCTCTTGTCAGACCCCTGACCACTCCCCTGTGATAGAACCAACTCAACTCGCCGGGCCACATTGGCCGCATCCTGAAAAGAAATCTCGCTCCCTGTCTCCTTAGCCATCTGCAATCGAATAGGCTAAGCGAGTCCCTCAATGAACCTCCTCACTCTCTCCCTCTCAGTGGGAAGTATAATAAGAGCATGACGGGCCAAGGCAATAAATCTGGTCTCGTACTGAGTGACGGTCATAGAACTTTGCTGGAGACGCTCAAACTACCTCCGATAGTCCTCCCTCTGAGTGATAGGAAGAAACTTCTCAAGAAATAGCTGAGAGAACTGATCCCAAGTCAAAGCCGGTGACCCAGCTAGCGTAGCCAAACAATAATCCCTCCACCAAGTCTTGGCGGAACCTGACAGACGTAAAGTAGCAAAGTCGACCCCATTGGTCCCCACTATCCCTATGTTCCAAAGAACCTCGTGACAGCTGTCCAAATAGTCTTGGGGATCCTCTGAGGATGTACCACCATAAGTAGTAGTGAATAGCTTGGTGAACCAGTCCAACCTCCAAAAAGCATCAGCAGACATAGCTGCTCCATCATCGGTCTGATCTACCACACCCGACTGAACTGCTCCAACTGGTTGAGCTGCTGGAGTCTGAAATTGAGGAGCCATCTGCTTCGGAGTGCGAGTAGCGGGAGTCTGTGCTTCTCCCTAAGCCTGAGAGACGGCTGGTGCTACAGGAAGTAAGACTACCTAGGCGACACTCTCCATAAGGCCCACTAGACGGATCAGAGCATCCTGGAGTGCCGGGGTAGAAATGAACCCCTCTGGGACCTGAGCTGGCCCCGCTGGAACTGCTCGGGCCGGAACCTCCTCCTCGAACTCTTCTTGAGGCTCCGCCACTAGTGCTACTGCTCTGGGCTGAGCCCTGCCCCTCCCTCGGCCTCTAGCATGGCCTCGGCCTCGTCCTCTGCCCCTCGTAGGGCTGCCACTGGGGGATCGGACTACTGATCAGCGGATGAAGAAGCACGAGTTCTCGCCATCTGCGAAAGAACAAAGCAGAAGTTCAATTAGCATTGAGAAGTCAAATCGCACGACAGAGAAGAATAAATGTAAAGTTATTCCTAAACTCTGTAGCCTCTGGAGGATAAGCACAGACGTCTCCGTACCGATCCCTCAGACTCTACCTAGCTTGTCCGTGAATTGTGAGACCAAGGCAACCTAGTACTCTGATACCAACTTGTCACGACCCGGATTTCCCACCCTCGGGAGTCGTGATGGCGCCTACTCGTGAAAGCAAGACAAGCCAACTATTAAGGTTCTACACATTAACAATCAATCCAAACAATTATAAACAGTAACTATAGCTAACCAAATGAAAAGCGTGGAAGAGTTAAAATAAATCCAAATACTCCAATACATGTCTACCCACGAATCTGGTGTCACAAATTCATGAACGACTAAGATTCTTACTACAAATATAAGTCTGGAAAGAAAAGGACAACTGTTCTCAGAATGATAAGAGACAGTAGAAAAGCTAAATAGGGAAGGGGGACATTAGGCTCTGCAGACGCCAGCAGATCTACCTTGGCCTACCTGGACTGAAGGCAGCTACCTCAACTACTCAATAGGTCAGGTACCGAGATCTACACAAAAGAGTGCAGAGGGTAGTATCAGTACAACCGACCCCTTATACTAAGTAAGTGTCGAGCCTAACGTTGGCGAAGTAGTGACGAGGCTAGGACACGACAATCATATAAACCTGTGCAGATAAATCGTATATTACAGAACATAATAACAAAAATCAACAGAATAAGGTGGGAAGGGGACATACTGCGGGGAATATCAGATTCCAACAGTAAACCAATAAGGAAGCGTCAATAAGGAAGCATAGTGAACATCATATATAAATCAGCAAGAATATGAAACGGCAACACGTGCACGGCATCACCCTTCGTGCTTTTACTCTCGTCCTCACCATATGATTCAACAGAAACGGAACGGCATCACCCTTCGTGCATTACCTCACATAATCATGGCACGACATCACCCTTCGTGCATTATTCCTCACAATATCGGCACGGCATCACCCTTCACGCATTAACTCTCAAATCATGGCACGACATCACCCTTCGTGCATTAACACTCATAATATTGGCGCGACATCACCCTTCGTGCTTTACACTCTCTCACAATATCATGCACGACATCACCCTTCATGCTTTACGCTCTTCCTCACCCAAACAACAGAAAACAATATGTCCCGGCACGGGATTCAGCTATAACCAATCTCGTTTCAACAATTTCTTTACAAAATGAAACTTCAATTTGAGTCTATACTCAACAATAGTCAATTACCAAGAAACTTTCATAAGTTTTGTTCAACATTAATAATCATCAATTTGAGCATGATCGATACATAATAGAGTCACAACAATCATGGTATAAGACTCACGGGCATGCTTGACACCAACGTATAGATACTCGTCACCACACCTATACGTCGTACTCGATACAAACACAAAGCAAATAGACCACAACTCCTATTCCCTCAAGCTAAGGTTAGGCCAAACACTTACCTCGATTCCACGAACAAGATTAAGCCTCAACTACCGCTTTACCTCTCGGTTCCACTTCCAATTTGCTTGTATCTAGTCACAAATTACTTAACGATATCAATAAATACTAAATAAACCAATTCTAATGCATGAAAATAGATTTCCCATTATTTTCCCCAAAAAGTCAAAAATCGACCTCGGGCCTGCTTTATCGAAACCCGAAATTCGAACCAAAACACGATCGCCCGTTCACTCATGAACTCAAATATAAAATTAGTTTTGAAATCGCACCTCAAATTGAGGTCCAAATCCCAAAAATATGAAAAATCCTAACTTCTACCCAAAAACACCTAATTTCCCATGAAAAACCCTAGATTTTGAAGTGAAATCATGTAAAACGATGTTATAGATTGAAGAAAATAAGTTAGAAATCGTTTACCTATAATTTGGGGATGAACTATCTTCAAGAAAATCGCCCATGTGATGTTTAAGTTTTGAAAAATTGTAAAAAAGAAGAAGAATCCCGTCAAAAATCCCACTTACAAGTCTCAGATGTCGCAATTGCGACCAGGGGTTCGCAATTGCGAACCCTTTGGAATCCTATCATCTTCGTAATTGCAAAGAAGAATGTCGCATTCGCGATAGGGGGACTGGTCGGGTCCAACCCTACACCACTACAGAGTGGCAAGAGCGGTCGATGCAGCTTTTACCCGAGAAGGTCGGGATCGAATCCACAGGGAGCTAGAATGTTTGGGAATTGGGTTCCTATCTACACTAGTAATGTGCAAAGTAATTGTTTGCACTTCTAAACATGCGTTGATGGTTCACTAATCTAAATTATCACTTGATGCTAAAATTAAGCTAAGTATGATATCTTTTTGTGAGGTTTTCTTAATTTATGAAAAGGCACTAGGGAAGTGACTTTCCCCTAAGTGAATACTTGACGGGTTCTAAAGCCTAAGGCAAAGTTGTTATGTTTGGGATTGCGATATAGCCAATGCACGGAGCTACTCACTCTATACCTCTCGGTAGCTTGAGTGACTTTGCCCTAATTGGCTTTCTCAAGACCAATTGGATGTCAAAATTGTGTAAGCAATATAGGCTCAAGTCGGGTATTACTATCTCTAGGTTTAACCCTTTAATTGGGGCTATCAATCTCTTGAATATGCCCCAATTCCTTGTTGGCCTGATTTTCCTAGACTCAAGCTCTCTTTCTCAAGAAGAGCCCAAGTCAAAAAGGCACAAATTAGTGTTTGCAACCACTAATTCAACATGGAAAACACAAATCAGGCCAAATATCAACCACCCATAAACATCTAAGCCCTAAAACAAGAGACCCATCAAATACCCACACTAGGGTTGAGTCACAACCCTAGCTAATGGGTCTAGCTACTCATAATAATGGAGAAATTTAGATATTGAGATGAAGAATAACCCATAAAATATAATTACAAGCTAAGATTCGAAGATTCAACGTTAAGCTAGCTACAAAATTACTCCAAATAGATTAAAAAAAACGGCATTCACGTGCTTAGCTACAGATAAGATGACCTAAAAATTTGAAAAAGAAGTATTTATACAAGGTCGAATTTTCTGGACAAAAATGCCCCTGAAGGAGGTACCGTGGACCGCGGAAAATGGACTGCGGCCGCATTGAGGCTACCACGGCCACGTAAAATCAACCGCGGACCGCGGTCAAGACTATTTGGCTTCAAATCTTGTTCTCTGAATCTGGCCATCGCTGACCGCAATAAATGGACCGCGATCGCGATGGCTTCACCGCTGCCGCATAAAATCAACCGTGGTCAGCGGTGTCTTGAAAACTTCCAAACTTCAGGCTCTCTGAATCTCTTCTCCGCGGACCGCAACAAATGGACCGCGGCTGCGATGAGGCTACCGCGGCCGCGAAGAATCAACCGCGGGCCGCGTTGCTTGAAATTCCAGGATTGCATCTTCTCTGATCTTTGCCACCGCGGACCACGATAAAAAAACTACGGTCGCGGTGGGTCTATTGCAGTCGCGGTGGATTTACTGCTGTAGCGGTGCTTGACTTGTTCTTGGCACTTGTGCAGGTTTTACTCCTTTTTGAGCTGGTTTTGACTTCCTTGTCACTTTTTGACCAAACACTGCAAACAAGCACAACATGTAAGCTCTCAGGATTACTTGTATACACTTTTAATCCAAAACTCAAGCAAAAAGGAGTATAAAATAGACTAGAATCCCTAGTTATCAACTCCCCCAAACTTAAGCTTTTGCTTGTCCTCAAGCAAACAAAGTATGTCCCACCTCCTTAAGACTAAAACTAAGAAAATTCAGCTGACCTAAAGTGACCTCATCTAGCATCAATTGTGACTAACAATTGCCCTCAATTCAAATGAATCATTAACAACATTCAACCTTTTTAAGCACCATGGTTTTAGTGCGACACAAAAGCATCAAGAGTTGACTCAACTCATCAAGGAAACTCTTTCTACTACTTTGGTCATTGTGGAACCCAAACTCATACTCCTCACTCTTCCTTAAGCAAAACCTCACTTTTAGATTGTAGCACTCAGAACGAGGATTGTGGAAAACACACTCATCTCTCTCAAAGAAAGGTCACAAGTCCGGCTCTAAGTACCATAAGCTTGCCCCTTATGTGAGTCACCACTAATGTAAGCTTCACTCAACTTAAGATCATATAGGGCTTTTGTGGGGATACAATGAAGGCTTTTGGTTCAGGGTAGGATATATTTGGTCTAAGAAGGTTTCATCTTCCCTTAAGCACTTCATTTGCTTCATTTTGGCACACATTCTCTTGACTCTTTGAGTCATTTACTTCTTTCTTAGGGGTTAGAGAGACACATCGTCACTCTTTCTTGTTCATCTCAAACCTTTTTCTCCTTTCTAATCTTTCCCCGCCTTTCATCTCTTTACTTTTATTGAATCCCTTCATTTCTTCTACATTGTTCATTCTTTTTGAATTTTTGATTTTCTTTCTTTTTCTTTTTGCCTTTCCTTTTCTTCATTGTGTACCTTTTACCACTTTTTGCATTCCTCGTCTCTAGCCCCAAACTTATGCTTTTGCCTTGTGCTAAGGAAAGATCGGGTGCCAAGAGAGGGTCTTTTTAGAATGGGTAAAGGCTTGTATTATGGTCTTTGAAAGAAAAAGGGCTATGGCTCAAAGGGGTTGACTAGGGATATTATCATTGGTAGGCTATGGATGTTTTCAAGATACCACTCTGATCAAGGAGAGCCTATATCACTTCTCAAATGAAACTACACTTAGGATTTCGCCTAGACAAACATTCAGGGCAAGTTCTAGACTCAATGGCACGGGACTTGGACTTGCAAATCAAATTCTCCCCACACAAGCTATAAGATTGCTAAAGAGACAGAGTCGGGGGCCCACAACAACCTTAGCTAAGATTTGAGCAACGCAAATGGTCCCAAAAAACCACTTGATGATTATTAGCCAACGCAAGAGTCTCATGGTCACAACTGTCACCATCCTATACACACCAATTTGTTTTTAACCATAAGGTCAAAGGCAAATGTGTTAGGCCCAAGTGAAGCTTTGCTTGAGGCACTATTACTCACTAGCTACTATTTACACAAAAACGAAAAGAAAACAAACTCATTGCTAGCTCATCTTTGAGTCCATTTCTTTCACTTTCCAGTTCAGCAATACGAGCCTGGAGCCTAGCAATTTCTGCATCTTTTGTTCCACATTCTAGAACCAATGCCCTAACTTTGTTGTTCACAGGAGTCTTCACGGATGAACCAAGTTCAACTGGGGTTACACTTAGCAGATAATCACAAGCCTGCAGAGTTTTGATCCCAAAGTGCTCTTTGCTGGAGGCCATCTCCCACTTTTGCACAAACCTAGCCTCAGGCACTTCTTCAGCAGACTTGGTATCACAGAAATTCCGGGTGATTTGGAGAGCAGAAGGGAGAGAATCTAGACAAGGCCACCTTTGCCTAGTATAATCATCATATCCCTCACAGGGTATGTCTAGAATTCTTCCCAACTTAGGTGCATCAAACTGTACCTCTACTCCTCTCACTAGGCTTGTAACACCCCCATTCACCACTGTGGCATTCGCCATAAACTCTATCAGTTCTTTTCTTGCAAGCCTCTAAGGCTTTCTGCAACTCAGCCTCGTTTTGCTTTACCCTGCTTCTGGTAGCTTTCACCTTTGGTGCTGAAGGGACAGTAGACTTAGGAGATGACACCTTGCTCTTCTTTGTTGGCTTAGAGGCGGTTGGAGCCTTTTGAGAAGAAGCTTTGCGCTTCTTGGGATCATAGCTTTCTCCAACTTTCTTCAGAATGTCAGCCAAGGTTTCTTCCACAGATGAACTAGGTCCATCTTGTTGTTCACTCAGGTTCACAAGACCTTCAGC
>NW_017672754.1:0-21766 GCF_001879085.1 Nicotiana attenuata | reverse complement strand
CTTCCATTCAATCTCCCATTTGACGGGTCAGTTTCTGATGTGGTGACTCAGTCTTCCCACACTTGTAACAACCCTCATTGGTTTGTTTCTCAGGAGCCCTCGGTTTGTTGAATGTTGTTCCTTTTGAAGCACCATTTCCTCTCATAAGATATTCTTGAAATCTCTGGTTATCATAGCCATTTCATCATCTTCAAGGTCTGATCCTTCTGAAATTCTGAGAGCCAGACTTCTTTCTTTCTTTGGAGCATCCATCTTCATTGTTTGCCTTCTCAATTCATAGGCAGTGAGATTTCCAATCAGTTCATCCAACTTCAAAGTAGCAATGTTCTTGGATTCCTGAATGGCAGTGATTTTGCTTTCCCAGGAGATTGGCAGAACTCTAGTTAGAATCTTCTCCACCTTGTCTTCTTCCAGGATAATCCTTCCAAGAGACTCAAGTTCATTTGTCAGTGTAGTGAACCTGGTATACATTTCTTGGATAGTTTCTCCATCCTTCATAGTAAAATTCTCGTATTGAGAATACAGCAGTGTTCCTCTTGACCTCTTCACCTGAGGTGTTCCTTCATGAGCCACTTGTAAAGTGTCCCAAATCTCCTTGGCAGTAGTACAGTCTTGAATCCTGCTGTACTCATCAGGACCAAGTCCACACACTAACCATTTCTTGGCTTTTGCATTTTTCTCCCATTTCCTTAGATCTTCAGCAGTACAATCTACTCTTGTCTTTGGAACATCCACTCCTTCAGCATTCTTCTTGGTTGTGGCTAAAGGACCATCAGTGATGATATCCCAAAGCTCATAGTCTTCGCCCATTATATGGTCCCTCATTCTGTTTTTCCACCAGGAGTAGTAGAGACCATTGAAGAGAGGAGGCCTGGCAGTGGATTGCCCTTCCCAGTTCCCAGGTGGTGCACTCATGTTGATCTTTTCCTAAGGTGTTAACCTCTTCAAGGATAACCTGCTCTGATACCAATTGTTGTTATAAACGTCAATACCACACAAGAGGGGGGGGGGGTGATTTGTGTGGTACCTAATTTTCGCGTTAGAAGAACCTGGTTCTTCTAAGTGTTCTAACTACAGCAGTTTGCGGAATAATAAATGCTGAAAGTAAAGTGCACAGAGATTTTTATGTGGAAAACACCTGGCTCAAAAGGTGAAAAAAACCACGACCTACTACTCAGTAGGATTTTCCCAAACTCCACTAAAATCACTAAGCCAAAAACTGCATTTACAAAACTCTTTGTAAACCTAAGGATTAACTCTAATCCCAGTGTAGCACACAGCCTCAACTGTTGCGACACTTTCAAGTTAACTCTAACTTGAATACTCAATATACCTATTACAATTGCTTCTATGAAAGCTGAAAGGTACAATATGACAACCTACTACAATTGAACTAGACTTAGAATAAACACAATGATGAAACTGGTTCTTCTATCTTAGTTCATGTAGCTTCAGACGTGCGCAATTGTATCTCGCATATGTTGCTTGCAAATCAGACTTGATCTTTTTGCTCTCAAATATGCTTAACTTCTGCTTATGTGCAATCACCTGTAAAAGAGAACAATCGTTATATTTATAGAGTTAGTAATCAGAGTTTGATAAGAACTCGAATTGTGGATCCTTTGACAATTCGAGTCCAAGAACAACTCTAACTCCTAATCCATATCCTTCATCCGGATATAATTCTCTTTTCATAAGGAGACTTCAACTCCTTATCCTATATGGAATCTTTTCGGTCAATTCAGAAGATATTGTTGCTGATCCTTGAGACTTATCTTCTTCACGCGTATGTCACATGTGTAAGCATATCAACACTGTGTCTCACATGATAGAACTGGTTCATGACTGAGTTCATTTTGTTAATCTTCAAAACTTCGTCTGAACTTGAGGCAACAAAAATCTCTTTTTGCCTCACCTCGATTTGCGTGCGCAGCCCGAGCGCATTTCCGGAAAGCTTTTATGTGAAATTTAAGAAAAATAATGAATTTAGCCTGTTAAATTGATTAAATTTGACTTTGGTCAACATTCCTGGTAAACGGGCCTGGACCCGTGATCCGACGGTCCCGTAGGGTCCGTAGTAAAATATGGGACTTGGGCATATACCCGGAATTGAATTCCGAGGTCCCTAGCCCGAGAAAAATTTTTTTAAAGAATATTATTTGCTGGAAAATATATAGGTTTCTAGAAGTGAAATAATGCATTTTCTTGATGGTACGGGGCCCGTATCTTGGTTCCAGACCCCGGTACAAGTTTAAATTGATGATTAAGTTGAATCTGTGAAATTTGGTAAGAATCGGAATTGGTTTGGTATAAGTCGGACCTATTGTTAAGAAAATGGAAATTTCAAAGTTCTTGAGTAATTTCATGAAGTTGAGGTTTAATTCGTAGTTATTGATGTTATTTTGATGATTTGATCGCACGAGCAAATTCGTATGATGTTTTTAGACTTGCGTGCATGTTTAGTTTGGAGCCCCGAGGGCTCGGGTGAGTTTTGGATAGGCCATGGAGTGAATTGGACTTAGGAAAAATTGCAGCTGGTGTCTGGTATTTTTGCCCAGGCCTCTGATCTCGCAATTGCGAGATCAGGCTTCGCAATTGCGAAGTGGTCAGGCTTGGGAAATGCGACCACAGTGCCGCAAATGCGAACCAAGCCTGGGCAGGCCCTCTTCGCAAATGCGAAGACTGGGCTGGGAATTGCGGAGTCCCTGATAACTAGGGATTCTAGTCTAATTTATACTCTTTTTTGCTTGAGTTTTGGATTAAAAGTGTATACAAGTAATCCCGAAAGCTTACATGTGCTTGTTTGCAGTGTTTGGTCAAAAAGTTACAAGGAAGTCAAAACCAGCTCAAAAAGGAGTGAAACCTGCACAAGTGCCAAGAACAAGTCAAAGCACCGCTACAGCAGTAAATCCACCGCGACTGCAATAGACCCACCGTGACCGCAGTTCTTTTAACGCGATCCACGGTGGCAAAGATCAGAGAAGATGCAATCCTGGAATTTCAAGCAACGCGGCCCGCGGTTGATTCTTCGCGGCCGCAGTAGCCTCATCGCGGCCGCGGTCCATTTGTTGCAGTCCGTGGAGAAGAGATTCAGAGAGCCTGAAGTTTGGAAGTTTTCAAGACACCGCTGACCGCGATTGATTTTATGCGGCAACGGTGAAGCCATCGCGGCCGCGGTCCATTTATTGTGGTCCGCGGTGGCCAGATTCAAAGAACAAGATTTGAAGCCAAAAAAGCTTGACCGCAGTCCGCGGTTGATTTACGCGGCCGCAGTAGCCTCACCGCGGCCGCAGTCCATTTTCCGCGGTCCGCGGTACCTCCTTCAGGGGCATTTTTGTCCTGAAAATTTGGCCTTGTATAAATACTTTTTTTTTAGATTTTTAGGTCATCTTATCTGTAGCTGAGCATGTGAACGCCGTTTTTTAGCTATTTTGAGTAATTTTGTAGCTAGATTAACATTGAATCTTCGAATATTAGCTTGTAATTATATTTTATGGGTTATTCTTCATCCCAATATCTGATTTCTTCCATTATTATTAGTATCTAGACCCATTAGCTAGGGTTGTGGCTCAACCCTAGTGTGGGTATTTGATGTGTCTCTTGTTTTAGGGCTTAGATTTTATGGGTGGTTGATATTTGGCCTGATTTGTGTTTTTCATGTTGAATTAGTGGTTGCAAACACTAATTTATGCCTTTTTGACTTGGGCTCTTCTTGAGAAAGAGACTTGAGTCTAGGAAAATCAGGCCAACAAGGAATTGGGGCGTATTCAAGAGGTTGATAGCCCCAATTAAAAGGTTAAACCTAGAGATAGTAATACCTGACTTGAGCCTATATTGCTTGCACAATTTTGACACCCAATTGGTCTTGAAAGTCAATTAGGGCAAAGTCACTCAAGCTACCGAGAGGTATAGAGTGAGTAGTTTCGTGCATTGGCTATATCGCAATCCCAAACATAACAACTGTGCCTTAGGCTTTAGAACACGTCAAGTATTCACCTAGGGGAAAGTCACTTCCCTAGTGCCTTTCCATAATAAGAAAACCTCACAAAAAGATATCATACTTAGCTTAATTTCAACATCATTAGTGATAATCTAGATTAGTGAACCATCAACGCATGTTTAGAAGTGTAAACAATTACTTTGCACGTTACTAGTGTAGATAGGAACCCAATATCCAAACATTCTAGCTCCCTGTGGATTCGATCCCGACCTTCTCGGGTAAAAGCTACATCGACAGCTCTTGCCACTCTGTAGTGGTGTAGGGTTGGACCCGACCACTTTTTGGCGTTGTTGCCGGGGAGCTAAACGGTTTTTGGCTATCTATCTATCTAGTTTTGTGTTTAGTTTTTATTTCCTTCTTGTTTACTTACTTGGGTGAATTATCAATTCAGGTACTAAAATATGGCAAACAACGCACCTCTTGGAGATATTCCACCGGGGGAGGAGGTTGATGACAATGGAGAGGATGAGGTACATCTAGTACCTCAAGGACAAAGGAGAGGCCGACAGGCCAATGATAACAATATTCTAGACCCTCCCCCGCCACCTCCAAGAGCTGTACCTCGAGTGCTTCCAAACCAGGGCTACACCAGTGCAATTGTCCCACCCCGGATCCGGGCGGGCAATTTCCAAATTACCAACTTGATGTTGACATTGTTGGAGCAGCGAGGGTATTTCACGAGTGCTCCCCATCAAAATGCTTACAAGCACCTTAAAGGATTTGTTGATACTGGTTGGGGGAGCAAGCAAAAGAATATGTCCGAGGATGCCCTACGGTTGAGATTATTCCCTTTCTCTTTTCGAGGGAAAGCATTGGATTGGCTGGAGAGACTTCCCAACCACACCATCCATACATGGGATGAGTTGGCGAATAAATTCATTGCAAAGTTTTTCTCGCCGGGCCACATGGGAACCTTGAGGAATGAAATCTTAGCTTCCAAACAGGAGCCCAACGAACCACTGCATGAGATATGGGAGAGATACCGGACTACGGTAAAGGAATGCCCAAATAGTGATATGACTGAGGCAATGATACAACAGACATTCTACCGAGGCATTAACACAACAAATCAGTGCATAGTGAACCAACTCGTCAGGGGCAATTTCATGAACACACCGTATGATTAGGCTAATGCAATATTGGATGAGATGGCTGACACGTCCTCCGCTTGGAAAAGTAGAGCCAATGTGCCAGAGGGTGACCCCACGATCATTCTCTTACACAAAGAGCTCCATGATCATGGGTAGGCAATAGCAGAACTGACAACAACAATGAACCAGCTAGCAAAGGCACAATTACAGCAGGTTCAAACTCCACGACAAGTAAATGCTATGGAGGGTGTCAACATGTTAGTGAACAAAAGAAGACAAAGAGGTCAACAGAACCAAGGGAGTTCGGATTAATATGACCAAGATAGTGGTGGGTTCCAAGATGATGGGTATGATGAGCAGAATGAAGAAGTGCAATACATGAACAACTATCAGGGCCAAAGGGGCAATTCTTCTAACCAACAACAACAATGGAGATCCCAATGCAATTGGGAAAATCAACAACAACAAGGGAATAGTAATTGGGGGAACAACAACCAAAATTCAAATTGGGGCAACCAGAACAATAACCAGAACAATCAGGGTAATTGGAGTGGCTACAACAACAACTGGGGTGGAAACAACAATCAGGGTGGTTGGAACAATATCAATCAAGGAAATCGGGGGCAAGGCTTTCAAAGGCAACCGATGTATCAACAACCGAACAATCCACCCCCATTTCCATCCCAAGGTCCTAGTTCATCCAACAATGAAATGGGGAGAATCGAAATGATGTTCGAACAGATGATGAAAAAGAATGCTGACTTTGATGCCCAGTTGGCATCCCACAATACTTCAATCAGAAACTTGGAGGTTCAATTAGGCCAAATCTCACAATCCTTGAATACTCGCCCTAAGGGGGCTCTACCTAGTGATATGGTAGTCAACCCGAAGGGTGGGAAAAACATCGGGCATGCAATGGCAGTAACTACAAGAAGTGGACGAGGCGGTGATGTGAATGCCTCCAAACAAAAAGAAATTTTGAGTGATGAAGTTGAGTTGCAAGAGGATGATATCCCTTTGGTGGTTGAGAATGTGACTGATGAGAACTTGAATGAGGAAGTGAGGATTGATATCCAAGATAACGAGGTGGAAACTCAGAATGACGTGAACCCGTCTAGGGAACACGTAATAGACATGCCCGAAACGGTTGTGCCTAAATCCAAGGCTCCTTTGCCAAGGCCACCTCCACCTTATCCTCAAAGGCTCGCGAAGCTGAAAAATGAGAACCAGTTTAAGAAATTTATTGACATGATGAAGAGCTTATCAATTAATGTGCCTTTGGTGGAGGCTCTAGAACAAATGCCGGGTTACGCCAAGTTCATGAAAGACTTGGTGACAGAAAAGATCCATGGATTGTGAGACCATCAAGATGACCCACCAAGTTAGTGATCGTGCACTCGATGGCTCCGAAGCTAGAAGATCCCAGCGCTTTCACCATTCCTTGCACCATTGGGAGTGCAAACTTTGCAAAAGCTCTATGTGATTTGGGGGCAAGTATCAACTTGATGCCTTACTCCGTTTTCAAGACTTTGGGTATTGGGCAACCGAGGCCGACTTCCATGAGATTGCAAATGGTGGATAGAACAATGAAGAGGCCATTGGGTATAATTGATGATGTTCTTGTCCAATTCTTGTCCGGGTGGACAAATTTATCTTGCCGGCTGATTTTTTGATTCTCGACTGCGAGGTCGATTATGAGGTGCCTATAGTCTTGGGAAGACCTTTCCTTACAATTGGGAAGGCTTTAGTTAATGTGGAAGCAGGGGAACTCACCTTCTGGGTGGGTGATGAAAAAGTGGTCTTTCATGTGTGCAAATCAATGAAGCAACCAAATAGCAAGGAAGTGTGATCCTTTGTGGATCTTGTCACGGAGGTGATCGTTGATTATACTAGTGCCATGATAAATGTGGAGGATCCTCTAGAGGCGGTATTGTTGAACCTAGATGTCAATGAAGATGAAGGAAGGGTGGAGTGTGTCAATGCTTTACATGGTATGGGGTCTTATTCTTATGAGCCCCGTAAGCTTTCTCTGGATCTTGAGAACAGAAAAACTCCCCCAACAAAGCCCTCAATTGAGTAACCTCCTGTTTTGGAGCTGAAGCATTTGCCTTCACACCTCAGGTATGAATTCTTAGGCCCTAATTCAGCTTTGCCAGTTATTCTTTCCTCTTGTCTTACTCATGCAGGTAGATGCCACATTGGCGGTGCTCCGAAGACGGAAGAAGGCAATTGGATGGACTCTAGCAGATATTCGGGGAACAAGCCCCGCCTTTTGCATGCACAAGATTATTCTCGAAGATGATGCAAAGCCCTCTGTGGAACATCAAAGGAGGTTGAACGAGGCGATGCAAGAGGTTGTTAAAAAGGAGGTGATCAAGTGGCTTGATGCAGGGGTTGTGTACCCCATCTCGGATAGTTCTTGGACTTCTCCGGTGCAATGTGTGCCGAAGAAAGGTGGTATGACTGTGGTGACTAATGAGCAAAATAAGCTGATTCCTACCAGGACTGTCACTGGATGGCGGGTGTGCATGGACTACTGCAAGTTGAATAAAGTGACCCGAAAGGATCACTTCCCATTGCCCTTTCTTGACCAGATGTGACGATGATATTATTACTTTGAAGAATACAGGTCGACAGTGCAATGAATAATTATGAAAAAGTGGACTGACGGGACATCCCAGTTATCACAAAGGCTTACGACATCAATATGACATCATCACGGGAAGTTCGAAGAGATGGGTATCAAAGTCGTTTCTTATCGTTCCACTCTAAGAAATGCGGGGACTATCTGTATACGGTGAAATTAGAGGGTCCAATTTCTCGTCGTTGCGACACCTCAAAAATACGTTTCGAAGGCTCTAGACAACGGCCGAGCTCCCTCCCTCGTGGGTCGTCGACGCTCGACCTCGAGGCAGTATAGACCGACGGTTATGGTGAAAGTGGGGAGTTCCCAAGGCACGTGACTAGAGCTGACAAAGCCTAGTAGACTAGTCTGAAAACGAATCAAGGCATTAGGTGGCTATACTTGCCCCATATCTTTGTAATTAATGCATCTTGTACTATGTTGGGATCCCTCTTCATATATAAAGGGGATCCTTGTCATTTTGTAAATATCTGATGCTCAATGCTAAATACACAAGAACATTCTCTCTGCTCTCTAACACATACTCTTGACTTCATTATTTTATTGCTTTCGTTCATTGCTTGCATTCATTGTTCATCATTTATTGCTTATTATTGGCCATAAAAAGCCGTCATGGATCTTATTACAACTGTTAGTCGCCCATCGACTACCCTCGATAGCTCCAAGCCGAGCATCCGACTCGACCTCGAGGTCCCAAATAAGCAATCTCGAGGCCCCCGGTTGACAGTGGTTCAGTTGGTTAATATCTCCGTTTTAAGCTCTTATCTCGCTTCTAAGTCTTTCACATAGCATCAACTGCTTAACAACTAGCATAAAAATAGATCACGTATTTTTAGAATCTCACAAAATCAAATTTAATTGTTATTACCATTTTCACGGTAAACAGTTTGGCGCCCACCGTGGGGCTAAAAATAATAGTGATTATTTTCTTGCTGGTTTAACCACGTAACGCAAGTTATCTTTCACACTTTTTCTTGTCCAAGATCTTTGATTTCAGGTCAAAATGTCTAATTCAGTAAACGCACGTGAAAACATCAACCTTGAAGATCATGGAGAAAATGGTGTTGACGTCCCAGGTGTTGGTGTACCACCACGAAACCCTGAGAATGCACCGGAACCAATTCCCGTAGACGCAGTTTCACGCGACGCTCAACACGTTGAAATAAGCTCCCACACCAACAAGAGCATACACCAAGGCGACCAACAAGAAGCCCAGAAAACCCCAGCTAGGGAAGAACGGGAGGTTAGCCTTCACGTTATTTTTGAAATGTTGCAGGCACAACAACTGGATATTGCTCAGCTGCAAAGTCACCAGAAAACTCCTAGCACGGTAGCACCGGGGACGGCTCCCCCAGTCGAGCAGGTACCAGAGAGATCAAGCAACAACGGGTCGGCAGCCGACCCCGCCATCGTAAAGATGCTCGAGGACCTCACGAGGAGGATCGAATCGGGCGAGAAGAAGATAGAGGCCAACGATAAAAAGGTCGATACCTACAATTCCAGGGTCAACCAGATTCCGGGAGCACCCCCGATCCTGAAAGGTGTGGATTCAAAGAAGTTCGTGCAAAAGTCGTTCCCACAGGAAGCGGCTCCCAAAACCATTCTGAAGAAGTTCAGAATGCCAGACCTCCTGAAGTACAATGGAACCTCGAACCCCAATGAGCACGTTACTTCTTACACCTGTGCGGTGAAAGGCAATGACCTGAGGGACGATAAGATCGAGTCCGTCCTGCTGAAGAAGTTTGGGGAAATGCTTTCTAAAGGGGCAATGATGTGGTATCACAACCTGGCCCCAAACTCGATAGATTTGTTTGCCATGCTGGCGGATTCTTTCATTAAGGCACATGCTTGTGCCATCAAAATAGCAACAAGGAAATCTGATGTCTTCAAGATTAAGCAAAGGGAGAATGAGATGCTGCGAGAGTTCGTATCTCGCTTCCAAATGGAACGAATGGAACTACCACCAGTCTCCGACGACTGGGCAGTGCAGGCCTTCACCCAAGGTCTGAACGAACGAAGCTCGATGGCTTCAAAGCAGTTGAAACAGAATCTGGTTGAATATCCCGCCGTGACCTCGTCGGACGTTCATAACCAATGCCAGTCAAAAATCAGGGTCGAGGACGACCAGCTAGGAACCCCCTCGGGCTCGATATACCCAAGCAGGCTTCTGGCGAAGGAGCCAAAGATAAACAAAGAAAGGTACTAGCCATACACCAAAGATAGGAAAAATGCCCCGAGGCGCAACATACCCCGCAATGATCGAAGGATGGATCGAGGATAGAATCCTCGGGGACTCATCAGCAGAGCCGGGTTCGATAGGCATACGGGGCCAGCGGAAGCACCTCGCCTATCGGAATACAACTTCAATGTCGACGTATCAGACATCGTGTTCGCCATCAGAAAAATCAGAGACACCAGGTGGCCTAGGCCCGTACAATCAGATCTTTCACAAAGAAATCATAACTTAGTGTGTGAATTTCACAACACGCACGGCCAAAGAATCAAGGGATTGCCACCAGCTCCGGGAAGAAGTAGCCAGACTACTCAGCAAAGGTCACCTCTGAGAATTCCTCAGCGACCGGGCCAAAAACCAGTTCCAAGAAAGAGAGACGACAAAGAAGAACGAAACAAATGAGCCACATCACGTCATCCACATGATCTTGGGAGAAATCGACGAACCACAGGAACCCACGATCAGAAGAGCAAAAATATCCATCACTAGAGAAAAATGAACTTGGGGTTACATACCCGAGGATGCCCTCACATTCAGCGACGAGGACATCGAGACCTTGTCTTAGCCTCACAACGACACACTGGTAATCTCTTTCCTTGTAAATACATATCAAATTAAACGTGTACTTGTGGATCCAGGTAGCTCGACCAACATTATCAGGTCGAGGTTGGTAGAGCAGCTCGGACTGCTTGACCAAATCGTACCCACCTCTTGAGTCCTCAACGTATTCAACATGGCGAGCGAAACAACGAAAGGGGAAATCACCCTCCCAGTCAACGTGGCCGGCACAACCCAAAATGCCAAATTCTATGTCATCGAATGAGACATGAGGTACAACGCCTTGCTCGGAAGGCCATGGATACACTGCATGAGAGCAGTACCTTCCACCCTCCATCAAATTATGAAACTCCCGACAAAAGAAGGGATTAAAACCGTCTACGGGGAACAGCAAGCGGCAAGGGAAATGTTTGTAGTGCACGATGTAACGCTGACACCAGTGCCTCCACCCTCGAAGGATTATCAAACAGTAAAATAGCAATAGCAAACTACACCCTCGTTTAAGCCCGACTAAATAAAGCAGAGGACCATACCGCATCCTCATCTCAAGCGACTGAAATATATCGGGGCTCGAAACATCGCCGGCACATTCGACACTAAGGTATGACCGTCTCCTTTCTCTTTCAATCACATTCTACACTGACCTGAGTGCAGGTGTCTGATCGAAACGGCCAAAGCACTCTCCAAATCGAAGGCCTTAGTTTTCAAAAGCATGCGTTAAACTCTTTTCCTTCGATCGGGTTTTTTTATCCCAAAAAGGGTTTTACCGGCAAGGTTTTTAACGAGGCAACATCCATATGCTACCTAAGGAAGACTCAACAAAGTATCCAAGGCTTCTATTGCAATCAACCACGAATACTGGGGGGCATCCCCCCGGAAGATCACCTTCTCGGAGAAGCTAAGATATGCTGAACAGGGCCTCGATAGGAAAAACAATGTACCGGGCAAAACGGTCGAACGAACTGTGCCCGCATAGAACAACCAAGCCCCTAACAGCAAAGGCATGTATACTTGTACCAAGTAATCAAAGAATACTTTTCATCAGAGCTTTTCACGCTTCAAAGAAAGTCGGTATTTTTGCGAAACGGCTCCTCTGTCGACTCATCTGTCAAAAATGTCCCGAACACTCGGGGACTGGCGCCGACAGCTCAAAACAATGCGACCCCCGGGTTGGAGCTCTTAACTCATAGGCCCTCAATGAGGCAAAACTGAGATCACAAAATAGCTCCAGAGCCAAAAATGTCCCGAACACTCGGGGACTGGCGTCGAAAACTCAAGTCCACATGACCCCCGGGTCGGAAACTCCGGAATCGTAAGCCCTCAATGAGGCAATACCAAGTTTGCAAGTAATGGCTCCCGAGTCGAGAAACCCTCCACGACTCGCGGACTTCCGTCAATCGCCATCTCCATCGCAATGGCTCCCGAACTAAGAAATCCTTGACAACTCGGGGACTACCATTAATCGTCATCTCCATCGACTTATCAAAAACCCGAGGCCATAAGACCCCAAATGGGCAGCCTCGGTCTTGCAAGACCTGTATAAGGCAACAACAATATCTGTAAGACCTCAAGCAAGGCATGAACCACACTTGTACCAAGTGACAATGTCTGTAAGACCTCAAGCAAGGCATGAACCACGCTTGTACCAAGCGGCAATATCTGTAAGACCACAAGCAAGGCATAACCATACTTGTACCAAGTATCCAAAATGGTAAGACCTCAAAGGCACGTAAAACTTGTAAGACCTTACTAAAGGCATAAACCCGATCTCAAAGTTAAGGCTATATATAGAACTTGTAAGACCCCTAAAAGGCATACCCTCGATACAGACGCCGAAACTAATTCACTCGGGACTAAATGGCTCCGACCTAACACAAATGACTACGGTCACAAGGCTGTACCAGCCAAAACTAACGCGACTCGGGGACGCCCGACCGTCGCTAAAAAATCACAGGCCTTCAATTACATCGAATCTACTTCGAAAAGAACCGGTTAAACAGGCTACCCTCGACATACGCAAAAGAGCTTCGACCATGTCAGCTCCAAATTACAGGCTTCGAGCTACTCAGCCACCGAGCCAAACCTCCCGAGGTGCTCAACCATCGCCACATAATGACTTGCAATCGAGGTTTTTTATTAAAACTGTAGAAGAGTCAGGCAAACACTATTTCAAAAATCCTTATCGAGGGAAAAATAAAGCCTACATAAAAGATCGCATCGACCCAAGGCGTAAGAGCCACTGTCGCCAGCCCACACATAAAATGTCGCATCGACCCAAGGCGTAAGGGCCATTGTCGCCAGCCCATACAAGAGGTCGTACCGACCCAACACGTAAGAGCCTAAGGGCCAGCCGTAAATTCAAAAGCTTGAGGGACGAATGAGCTCGAGTCGAAACCCGATTCAAAGACTGAACCCAAAACAATTAACTAAATATGCCTAAGAGCAATGCGTAAGAGCCACTGTCGCCAGCACATACAGAAGGTCGCATTGACCAGGCACGTTAGAGCCTATGGGCCAGCCTAATGAGCCCCAGGGCCATACCACGAATCTAAGGATTCCTCTCAACTCAAAGACCAGTTCGTCTAGCTAAAATCAAGGCAAAAAGAAATGCAGGAGAAACAAAACCGCGAGGTTTCCTCTTTGTACATACATGCGAAAAAACACAAGCTCTATTTACAAACATACTTTGAAAGTACTATATGCAGAATCGGAAAGTGAAATCTGCGTCCCCCTTGGGGACTATGGCCCATCGGCTTCATCCTCATTATCCTCGGCATCGGACAGAAGTGCCTTAGCTCCAAGTTCGTCTGCCCTCGCCTGCTTCACCTCTTCTGAGAGGTCAAAGCCCCTAGCACGGATCTTCTCGAGGGTTTTCTTTCGAGACTTACACCGAGCATATTCCTTGCTCCTGCCCTCGCGGTAGAGAACCTTTCTCAGCTCAGCTTGAGCATCGGCAACATCTTTCGAATAGACCGCCACTTTCTGGTCAGCTGTGGTTCGGCTCATTACGGCTTCAGCCCGGGCATCCACAACCTCGGCCTTTATCTTCAAAAGCTCAGACTCAAGCTTCGTAATCATATCTGTCTGAACGAAGCTATTATCACGAACCAAGCAATGTTGAACCTCAAAAGTCGAGGCTTTAGCTAGAGCACCCTTCCCCGCAGAAGCCTGAACCTCCGCTTGAGCCTTTAACTCATCATACTCGCGCTTGGCTTGACCAACTTCGTTCGGAAGGCACTCCAAGTCCTCCGTCGTTTTCTGCAACTAAAATTAAAGAAATATTAGCCTCAAGAGCTAGAAGAAAGAACACACACTCGCCTGGAACAAAAACTACCTGCTCCTTCAAATAGCTCTGGTAATTCAATCTCCGACTCGCCTCATACCGTAAGCATGCCAGCTCGACTTCCCTTTCATCGCAAAGGATCCTAAGGGATTTCTCCTCGTCCAAAGCTTTCCGTAGCCTGGCCTCATGGTGAAGCAGCTCGGACTTAAGCTTGTCAAAAGCCTGCAAAGGAAAACTCAATGAGGAAGGGAAGGCATGAAACTCGAAAGCCCTATGCCAAAACTCACCGCAGAGTGAAGTCGCTGGGCTTCTTCGAAGGTCGAGCGCACATCTGCTAGCGTGGCTCCCTCAGCTTCAAAAAAGTCAACCCCGGTCGAGGCACGGTCGCTCGGCGCATATGTTCTCGGGTTTCGAGTATCCCTCGAAGTACCTCCGACGGAAAAAGAGGACGATAGCGGAGGAGAAACCGCCTTTCCAAAGCCAGAAATCACGGGCGTGGCAAGCTCAGCCAATACTTCCACTCCGGGCCCCCGGTCCAGGTTCACCTCGCTTTGAGCATCGTCGCCCTGCAAAAGTATCTCTTGCTTATTGTTATCATTCTTTAGCCCAGAAGCTAGCAACCCTTCTCCCTCTCCAAATGGGCACGGCCTCACCTCGGAAAGCTTCCCGATGCCTACAATAACAGGGTTAGTACGCAGAAAGAGAAGGTGCTTTTCCAGCTGAAAGAATGGAAAGGAGCAAATCACACAACGCATACCATGGTGTTTGGCCTCCCATCTGCCCTTAGACAAAACTCGCCACTTACGCTCATTGTAAGTCGAGCAAATTGCCAGCTTCTGAGCCCAGTCCGTCAGGTTGGTGACCTCGCCCGGTGTCCACGAAATCGCTGCAGAAAAGAAAAAGAAGGCATATTTACGAAGCCCGCCTTCGCCATAAACAAAACTACGACAGCACGAATGTACCACTTATGTGTAAAATTCCATTCCTCAGGGAATGGCATAAATTCCAAGGGGATAATATCAACAGTCCATACTCGGATGAATCGATTCATCCACTCCCGATCTCCGCCTTCTTAATCATCAACAACGAAAGGCGTGGCCGACCGGCATCGTAAGGTTAACAGACCTCGATGGTGAAAAGGTCGGTACAGCCTGATAAAATGACTGAGCGTGAATTCAAGCCCTGCCTTCTCCGTAAAGAAACTCATCATCAATACTATCCGCCAAAATGACGGATGAATCTGCGTTAAGGTGACCCGGTATTTCCGACAATAATCAAGCACGACCCTATCAGGGAGGCCTAGCGTGAAGGGGTACGTGTACACGTTCAAAAATCCCTCGGCATGGTCCATGATGCCCTCCTCCAAGGGAGGTACCCGCAATGCTACCTTTTTCCCCATCCACAGTCCTTTCTCACCAACTCAAGATGCTCCTCTCCTATTAAAGAAATGAACTTTGAGGCATAATTCTGATAACCTTGAACGTTGGGAGTCTCTTCTGGTGGGAGATTCCCTCCCGAAGTAAAGCACCTAGAGGCGGAGCTCTTTTCTCCTTGCCGAGCGGATTCGGGCATATCATCCATGGCTATAGTAAAACGAAGGAAGGGGAAATGAAGACTTGGGCGAAAGCTTTGATTAAAGGGAAATTGGCGCAAGAAAGGAAAATTGGTGCAAGAAAGGAGAACTCTATGGAATAGGATAACTACTCAGAATAGCAGAATCTCCAAAAGGGCGAAGACAACCCTATATATGGAAAAAGCGGCGACCACTCGCCTGTCTTGAAGGCCGATTAAAAATGTTGGCTAAAGCTTCTGTCGCTTTGGAAAGGTACGCTGGCAGAGTTGCCTCGGTCATTTCGTAGCCGTATCCTACACTCGACGTCGCCATACGACGCTTCAAGGTCGAAAACCTCGCGTCAGCCAAGTCCGAGGTGGTACCCGACCTCGAGGACCTCCATCAAAAGAAGTTAGGCTCCAAAAATCCATTGGCATCAGTGCAAGTCCCGAGGTGGTACCCGACCTCGAGGACCTCCATCAAAAGAAGTTAGGCTCCAAGAAGCCATTGGCATCGGTGAAAGTCCTGAGGTGGTACCCGACCTCGAGGACCTCCATAAAAAAGAAGTTAGGCTCCAAGAAGCCATTGGCATCATTGCAAGTCCCGAGGTGGTACCCGACCTCGAGGACCTCCACAAAAAGAAGACAGGCTCCAAGTAAACCATTAATATCACTACAAGTCCCGAGATGGTACCCGATCTCGGGGGCTTCTCTCAAGAAGAAAATAAGCGCTTAAACTCCACTCGTATGGGTTTGGCCTCAGGGTACCATTTGAACCCGGGTAAACCCTCATCCGGGATCTATCTACAACGCCTTAAGGATATCTACACTAAGTTCGAAACAAGTTTCCAGGTAGCCCGGGTTTGAGCAAACCCCCACTCGGGGACTGCTCTCGAAAGCCTAAAGGCAGTCTCTATTCAACTCAAAGTCAGGATCTCGACGACCCGAATTTATCAGTCCAATCCTGGCTCGGTCCAAGGAACGGCAAAGGGTTCTGCGGGGAGCCGTGTTAATCAATCAAGAGTCAGAAGAAATACTCACATCCGGGCTCGATATATGCACCAATCGGTGGGGTCATGCACTCAGGTTCTTCACAAACATAGATAAAGGGAAATATAGCATATATCAGAGACAAATTGAAGAAATATCTTTATATTTATAAACACTTGACTACAAAAGCCCACGAGGGGTCCTTACACAGAAACAAATTACCCTACGGGCCACTAAATCCAAATCCGAACGCACGCCTAAGTCCAAAATCACCATACAAAGCTACTGACATCATCCAAAACTCATTCCGGAGCCGTTTACCCAAAAGTTAAATTCCGGTCAAATTCTCACCGCTTAAGCTTCCAAAACTAGATTCCTTCTTCCGATTCGACCCTGATTCATCCGGAAATAGAATCCAACCATGCACGCAAGTCGATACACATAATATGAAGCTGCTCGTGACCTCAAACNATCTAAACCTTCTCTTGTTTTTCCTCAGAAGCCTTCTACCGTTCTTCTGTGTTTTTTAGATGAAACAAAAGGAGACCCCTATTCTTGTACACTTACCTAGTATATATATATATATATATATATATATATATATATATATATATATATATATATATATATATATATATATAGATATATATAGATATTCCCCTTTACCCAACGGTCCTTAGCCAGGATACCCTAATATGCCAATTGCACTTTAGGTCGACTTTCCTAAGTGTCATGGCGTGTACTTCTCCATACGGGCTTTTTGATGGTTCGACCTCGGCCGTGGCGAAGATGCTCGTCGTTATTGTGCCTTATGGATACAACCACGGCTTAATCGGCCCCTCACCATTCCTTTTTTTACCAATTCTCGTGTGGTCAGATTTCGACCCATATAGTTAGTCCCTCCGCCTATTGAGGTCGTCTTTGGGCGAGCTCGATGGGCGGACCTCGTCAATAAGAAAACTTTTTGAGAAATCTGAGCATTTTGGGCGATGGGCGAGCACCTCTTAGCGAGATGATGATGTGATGTTTGGAGTGCTTCGTCAGACCACTGTTTCAGTTCGAAATGATATTAAATTCGTCAGGCGTCATTATTTCACACGTTCTCTATGCTTTGTTTCCCGTGCCCCTTCCATTATTTTTGAAAAAAGGCGGCGCTTGGTTTCTCAAACCAGCATATTCATATCTCTATAAATAGGGAAAAGTATCCCAATCATTCACAAGACAATCTTAAGGCATTCTTTCTTCTTCTTCAGTTCTTCGTATTTCTTTTTCTACCAAGAATCCTCGTGGTTGTTACTCTCCTTTATTTACACTGCCGACATGTACAGTCACCCAAAGCAATGGCTAGTGCTTCTTCTAACACTGATCAAGTCGTTGATGCTCCGGTGTCGGAAATCGATATACCCCTACTCGAAGAGGGAGTGGGTCTGGCGGAGGACGAGAGTTTTCCGACGGTAGATAAGGTGGTTCCCCGCCCAGGGAAGGCAAGGACTGACTTCAATAGCCCTGCTGGGGATGAGCCAGAACCTATTCTTTCTACAATGGATGCCACATGGAGAATCCCTGAGCATAGCGAACTCATTCCAGCGGGTTCTGACGTTGTGCACATACACCGCCCAGGATACTGCGCGTTCTATGCATACCCTTTTGTCATCCGATACACGCTTCCCCTCCCCTCTCTGGCGGCGTATTTCTGCCGCTTCTACGAGTTGTGTCCGGCTCAGCTCTCCCCGTATATATACAAACTCTTCTTAATGCTCATCAAGTACGCGGAGCTGGCCGATCGAGGGGTTTCTCTTCAACACCTGCTTCACCTATTCATCCCCGGTTTTCATAGGGGCACCATGCTACATCTTCGTCACCGAGGCACTAAGAGCCTGGTGGTGAAGATGGACGACAAGACCAACCGCCGCTTCTGGGAGAACCACTTCTATGTCCGCACGGAGCACGTGGTGTCTAACCCCGCTGGGTTCCCTGAGGCGTGGATTTTCGCCCGTAGGCCTTTCTTTTCATCTCTCTTTTGTTTTTTTAAAAACAACTGTTGGTTATTTTCCTCTAGTGATCTCATGGAGTATTTTTATTTTTGCAGCCAAGAGACCCCTCCGCAAGTTTCTGATATTCGCGGGTGGGTGAGCTCGGTTCTGCCCTATACGATGGGGATTCGTGAATGGGCACCCTTCCACAAGAGGTTTGGGCGCAAACCTTCCGCCGGTAAGTCGCCTTGTCTTGGCCTTAGTTATCTTGTTCTTTGCTCTATATTTTTCTTTGCCTTACATTTTCATTTGGTCGAATCTTTCATTAGTAGGTCGGAGAGGAGCGAGAAGGGCGAGGGCTCCTGTCCTTGCTTTTCGTCAGTCGGCTTCTTCTGTCCAGCCCGTACCAAGGGTAACTATGGATGAGGGCGTCCAAAGTCTGGTTCTTCCACGGACTGCGTCCATGTCCGAGCCTGTTCGTTTGGAGGTTGCTCCTCGGTCGGACACTCCGGTCTTCACAGTCCTTTCGGCAAACGAACCTTCTCATGGCGGTGGCGAAGAGGCCCCATCGAAGAGGCGGAGGTTAATGTCAGAGGGGGCATCTTTGATTGAAACGCCCTCGAGGGGCGACCCTGTATCGAAGGTAGCCGATGGTGATGCCAGCCTGGGCGTGGAGGCGATACCCCTTTCGGGTATGGAAGAAGCTGTCGTGGCTTGGGGGAGGAGTTCGGAGGCCGCCGCGATTGTTCCGAGCGGTCTATCGATGTATCGGCAGGTCCGCACCCCTTCTTCGGCTACTGATAGGTTGAAGGTCGTAGTGGTAGATGAATATGAATCTGATTCTGATATTGATCCTGAGAACATGAGGATGTTCGAGGAAGGTTTTAACAGGGTCGATTGAGGGCGGAAGGCCCTTCCCGTGTGCTCGAAATTCCGTCAGATTTTAACCTGTTGGAGGACACGGTGGACTTGGTGCCCCTATTTGACTTTCTATGTTCCACCACCGAAAGCAGATCTCTTCGGGAGATTAGTGATTCTGGTTTGTCGCGCGGCGTGGCTGGGATGGCCTTGAGGGTGAGTTTCCTTTTGCTATTTTCTTTGTTTTGTGCTATTTACTTTCGTTGATTCTTCCTTTTTTTCCTTACAATTACATGTTGGAGATCGAGAGTGCTCGTCGGGCTGAGACGCGGGCCGATGTCTTTCTGAAAATGGCCACGAAGTACCGATGGTATCGCAACAGGTGCCGTGAGATGCACGCGCAGCTTAGGGCGGGCAATAGTACTTAATCCCTCAATGAGGAGTTGGAGATGAAGGACAAGGATCTGATGCGGTCTATCAGCAGATGTAGCGAGCTTGAGGGGCTGCTTAGGGCCAAAGACGAGGAGCTCGAGGTGGGCAAAGGGGTTGCGGCGGAATGCGAGGATATTCAGGCGAAGGTGTTATCCTTGCGAGCCGAGCTTGAGTAGAATGCCACTAGAGTTGTCGATCTAAGTGCAGAGTGGACAGAGAAAGTGGTTGAGCTAGAAAGGAAGGTGGCCAAGTTGGAGAGGGCCGAAAGGGCCCGAGTGGCGGCTTTGGCGAGGGCAGCGGCGCTCAAAGACACTATCCGCGTCCTCAGGTCTGAGTGGGAAGCTGAAAGGGCGACGACCACACTGAGGGAGGCAAGGCTCGAGGAGTGGATTGGTGAGCTCGAGCAGGCTCGATCCTGTGAGACCAAGTTGTGGCTCTCGAGGCCGAGAAGGCGCAGCTGTTGGCTCAGGCCCCCCTCAGGAATCTGCCTCTGTTGCTGTCCCCCGCCTTTTGTACGAGCTATGGGTCCATGCTAAGGCCCAACGAGATATATATAAGGGTCTGTGGGTGGCGGGAAGCGTTCCTGAGNTATATATATATATATATATATATATATATATATATATATATATATATATATATATATATATATATATATATATAAGATAGTTGGTTTGCCTTTGGTTGCGTATCTTGGACTCTCTTTCTCATCCATTTTTGAAAAAGATCTTCAGATTTTCCCGTGATGAGTCCCTGATTTTTAGTTGGGAATTCGAATGAGATCGAATTTAGCTCGCTCATTCAAGAGAAGTCGGGTCTCATTTAGTTAGTTCAACGGGTTCGAACCTTACTTTGTTAGTTTGAGCGAGGTTGAACTTTATTAGCTTGAATGAGAGTCGAATTTTTGGCGATGGCCGGGGGCCATTAGGGTGTAAATTCGAGTGAGGTCGAGTTGTAACCCATTATGAGTTCGAGCGAGGTCAAACTTTAACTTGTTGATTCGAACGAGGTCGAATTTTACTTTCGCTTGGCGATGGACGGGAGTCGTTAGGGTGTAAATTCGAGCGAGGTCGAGTCGTAACCCGTTATGAGTTCGAGCGAGGTCGAACTTTAACTTGTTGATTCAAACGAGGTCAAATATTACTTTTGCTTGGCGATGGCCGGGGACCGTTAGGGTGTAAATTCGAGCGAGGTCGAGTTGTAACACGTTATGAGTTCGAGCGAGGTCGAACTTTAACTNGGCGGGGCGAATAGGTACGTTTAAATCCCCTCAAAGTGAGGGGATTGGGGGAGATGAAGGACAAGGATCTGATGCGGTCTATCAGCAGATGTAGCGAGCTTGAGGGGCTGCTTAGGGCCAAAGACGAGGAGCTCGAGGTGGGCAAAGGGGTTGCGGCGGAATGCGAGGATATTCAGGCGAAGGTGTTATCCTTGCGAGCCGAGCTTGAGTAGAATGCCACTAGAGTTGTCGATCTAAGTGCAGAGTGGACAGAGAAAGTGGTTGAGCTAGAAAGGAAGGTGGCCAAGTTGGAGAGGGCCGAAAGGGCCCGAGTGGCGGCTTTGGCGAGGGCAGCGGCGCTCAAAGACACTATCCGCGTCCTCAGGTCTGAGTGGGAAGCTGAAAGGGCGACGACCACACTGAGGGAGGCAAGGCTCGAGGAGTGGATTGGTGAGCTCGAGCAGGCTCGATCCTGTGAGACCAAGTTGTGGCTCTCGAGGCCGAGAAGGCGCAGCTGTTGGCTCAGGCCCCCCTCAGGAATCTGCCTCTGTTGCTGTCCCCCGCCTTTTGTACGAGCTATGGGTCCATGCTAAGGCCCAACGAGATATATATAAGGGTCTGTGGGTGGCGGGAAGCGTTCCTGAGGCCGCTTTTGAAGATGCTCGGATTAAGGCATGCGAGGCTCGTCTTACCTGCGGTTATGACCCTGCGACACCAGAGGCTGGTGGGGGTGCTGAGATTGAAGATGGTCTCTCTTCTGATGATGACGATGCTGACGAGGACGGTGGTGGAGATGAGGCCGAGTGAAGTTCTTGCAGCTTTTTTTACTTAGCTCTTTTTTTTGTTTCTTTTATTGTTGCTCGTTTTTCTTTTTACGGGGGCACGCTTTCGGTCTTTTGTAAGACGTTGTCATGTATGTGTGTGTGTGTATATA
>NW_017672753.1:166974-171309 GCF_001879085.1 Nicotiana attenuata | reverse complement strand
AGATTAGGAATAAAATAAATAAACCAACCCCTTTTTGGGATTTTGAATTTTTTTTTTTAATTTTCGAAAGAAAGACTTACAAATAAGAAAGAAAATATTTTTTTTGATTTTGATTTTTTTTTCTGGAATTTCGAAAGACAAACTTCTCAAGAAAAAAGAAAATATCTTTGGATTTTTTGGGCTTTTATGTTAAAATTGTGAAAGAAAGACTTCTAAAGAAAATATTTTTGAATCTTGAATTTTCTTTTCAATTTTTGAAAGAAAAAAGAAAAAATTGAAAACGTTTTTGGATTTTTAGAAGAAATTAAAAGAAAAAAAATCTTTTTTTGGATTTTTTTTATTGGGGTCTCAAAGAAAGACTTTTCTAAAGAAGGAAGTAAAGGAAAATATATTTTTTTTGGATTTTTGAAAATTGGGGGCCGGAACCGATGAGGTTTGCCTACGTATCTCACATCCGATGAGAATCAGACCCGCGTAGTTCGGTCAATTTTGACGCAACAGAAAAACACTTTAACATAGCTTTTCCTTTTTTTTGTTTTGCTTTTTTTTTTTCAAAAAAATTTCGGCAGAGTTTCGGGGTATTTTGGACACCAGGTTTTTCACAAGCGGGTAATTTCCTCTCTCCTACCTCAATTTGGTTTTTCTCAATTTTCCTTCTCTATTCTAGAAGTCGGTCAACATGCAATCCGAATCAAATAAATGTGCAAGTAGCAAGTTAACTGCATCAGGATGGTCTTTTGATTTCGGGTACACCTGTCCTAGATGGACCCAACCCCTATGTTGAGTCCCCGAAGTCAATGCACGCGATGCAAACAAGTGTTCCTACTAGGGATCCGGCATGAGGCTATGTCATACTAGGTTTAAAACCTGGGTGTATTGTTCTAGACCTGGCTTTCCCGAGCGGACAGCTCGAGCCGAGGGGGGCAGTACCGGGAATACAGAAGCTTCACCGGCTTTGCAACTTATCCGAACCTCGTTCTAAAATTGGGATATGACTCTAACAGAAGAGAAGTCACACGAAGTGCACCCTTCCCATATGATTTAGAAGACTCAAAGAGAGGAGGGTTTCGTAACAATTTATATACAGTCTAAACAATATCAAAGCGGTAAAAAGCACATTAGGCTCAAACATATAAAAATCAGATAATAAAAGCCAAACATAACAATTATTTTAAGCTCGAATTCTGAACCCTGAACCAAAGATTCTGGGTTCTTATCCCCAGCGGAGTCGCCAGAGCTGTCACACCTCCTTTTTCTACCACCCCGCCCGAGGGGGGTATAGGGGAGTTTTTCAATTAAAGTGACATTATTCAAAATAGGATTATTTTATTTCAATTTTTCAGAGTCTCCACTTGGAAAAGTTTATTTGATTTCCCAAGTCACCGGTTTATTTTAAAATCCCAAATCGAGGAAATTTTGACTTTATTTGAAAGTCTGCGAAGCCAGAAATTCTAAGTAAGGAATTTTGTTAACCCGAGAGAAGGTGTTAGGCATTCTCGGGTTTCGTGGTTCTAGCACGGTCGCTTAAACTGTTAATATTGGCCCATTATCTGATTAATTACACAATTTAAACCTATGTGCATTTTTACGACTTTCTAACCGTTTTTACTGTTTATTAGGAAAAAAATTCAATGTTATTTAAAACACATCTTAAACCACACTACATGAAATGCACCCGCGGTTCGCGACACGTTTTATTTAACATTGTTGGAAATTGAAGTCGGGTAACATGAAATGTACACCCGGATTTTAGCAATTACAAATCACAACTACGTCACGGGAACCGGACCCGTTGCCATGATAATTTAATGTAACGCGCCTAAAGAAACTACTAAGATTTATTTTTAATATCTAAGTTACAATATTTGTGAGGGCCATGGCTGATCTAATTATGGATGACGCACCTCAATTTTATTTTAACAAGGTATTAATCCTAATTTGAAATTCAATAATTAAGGACAAACTTAAAGTGTGAAGGACTAGGCTTTTAAATTATTTTTGAAAAGAAAAAGGAGTTTGGGTTTGGGCCAGCAATGGCTCATTACTCAGGAAATTCAGCTTATGAAAGCTGTATTTGGGCTCAGGATTTCGGCCCAGCAGAGAAGAGCCCAAAGCCCGGCGCCTCTAAAGAGGTTATTTTTATCAGATTTGCCCACATTGGGCTAGTATCATGTGGGCCCTGTTGTGGTTATCTAATGTCTGGGCCTATCTACCTTTACCCTTAACTATACATACACACTTATAGCAAAAGAGCTTTCAGATTACAAGTTTAAACAGGAATAGAATATAAAGATTAAACACGATTCTGTAATGAAAGTTAATCAATTGAACATAAAAATGATCCATGATAAAAGGCTCCTAGACTGACTCAAAGTTTGGGCCTATAGACTAGGACCAAATCATTTGAGGTTAGTCTTTCACTCGGGCTGCAAATTCAGCCCTTTTTTTTATTGTCGAACGAGCAGCCTTTTGGTCCTGCTGAGGTGGGCTCAAAACTCAGCTCCTTTACACCATTACTATTTTGTAAAATCCATCAAATATAATTAAACTCCTAATGTGTCTTAGTACATGACATTAATACCTAAAGCATTACAGTCTTTAAGTAAACTAAATAGCTTTTCAAAATCAATGCCTAACATTATGACTTATTACATAAACTAACCACATTAAGAGCTAAACTATTACAAATCTGCATCATGACATCCTGAAGAATTCCTGCCTCTTTTTGACATGATTTGTCCATTAGAGCTTGGTCTCCTCTTGTCAAAAACAGCATGATTCCATTTTCAGCTTTTGAACCTGCTGATTTGGCCAACTAGTGGCCAAATCTGCAGGCAATAGCTCATAATCAAACAGACAAGAAAGAAGATAAATGGCTGTAAGTAAGGGGAAGGTTGTCTACTCAGATAAAGGAAAGAAAAATGACTTTAAAATTTCATAATCATCCTTAATGACTAGAAGATTTGGCAATGGACGTAAATAAAGATATTTTTGCAAACTGAAATTACAAGGCATTCAAGTATTAGCTAAGTTATTCATGCTCAAACATTTAAGCTCACATAGTTAAAACTAATCACATTCATATCAATGCAAGCTAACTACTAGTATGAAAAGACATTCACTTCTACAAACACCATTTATACATCTGATTTTATATCATTTTTAACAAACCATTCATGGCATTACATAGAGAAAGAGTTGGGGTTAAATACCTAAGTAGCAGCAACAAAACCAGCAAATAACAGGAGAAAGAAAAGAATGAAGATGGCTGAAGCTTGCAAGGACAGAAACCAACACAGCAGCCCCAAAATCAAACCCACATCTCAAAAGCTAACAGCAGCTAAACCAGTATTTCCCCAAAGAAACCAAGAATCTTCACTTCTAATTCATTTCTGTACTCATGAAGATCAGGGATATCAAGGAGGGATTCCGAGTATTTTCTTTTAAAACCAAAGAAAAAGACTCGGCTCTTAAAGAAAAGCAGTAACTGAATTTAGAGAGTATTTTTTTTAGGGTTCTTCAAAATCTATCCCTAATGAGTGAAAGAAGGGTACTACTTATAGGCCTCAAAGGCTATGTGCTGAAAACCAAATTAGGAAAATATTCCCTTCAGCCTGAAAAGACATATTTTTTAACCACCTGGGACATCTAGCTGTCCCTTATTGGCTCAGCATTTTGTGCTAGCCAAATAGGGATAGCTGCCCTAGGTTCTAGAAACTTCTTGTACTAGCCTTATCTGAAAAATCTTGTTTCATACCCTTCCCAGACCCCTTAAGTTTTTCATTTGTTTGATTAAACCCCTAAACTTCAATTTGTTCACAAATAAGAACTAACAAAGCAAAGACCAAAATTGGCACAAATCACAGATTTAAAGGACCAAAACATTTGCGCAATTAAACCTTAAATTAACCCTAAACCTAAATAAATTTATCATGAGTCTATTCTGGAATTAAAACGGGAACAGAAATCAACAGGGGATTAACACCCAAATGACTATCACCAAAAGAATGTTAAACTTACTAATCCAGCTATATGAAGATTCAAACAAGTTCTAACAATCACTGAGATTAACATAAAATCGATTTAAATAAGAGAGCGACGCAACCCAAACCCATCCGAAAGTCACCGAAATCTAACCAAAACTTTCGGAAAAGGTTAAAATCATCATAATAACCTGTTGAAACATTTAATTTATGAATCCAAGCTCATTAAATCCACTATTTGACCGTGGCCATCTCATTTTATTAAATTTAACTAGTATGAAACATAAGTGTCTGAATCACTCTTAAACTTTCCTGAATGACACCAAATTTTACGTACAAGTCACAAATTACA
>NW_017672753.1:160483-164641 GCF_001879085.1 Nicotiana attenuata | reverse complement strand
GATCCATAGATATATAATCCTCATAACCAGGCCCTTGGCCTCTCTCAGTCCTTAACCTCACAATCAGACTCTCGGTCTATCTCAGTTATCAAACTAACAATCAGACCCTCGGTCTATCTCAGTTTTCAACCTCACGATCACTCGGACCATCAGTAAAACAGGGGACTCAGCCCAAACAGTTTTCACATTTTTAAGAATTTAAAGTGATAAATCCAGATTTAAACAATAAACAGGTAAAACATGACTGAGGATATGCTTTCAAAACAAATAGAGTGAGGAAAATTAGTGAAAGTTCCCCGAAAGGTCTCAGCAGGTCAGCACAAGGCCCCAAACATGGCATACAACCCAAAATATAATGTCAATCTCTAGAACATGGAATATCATAAGATTTGAAATCAAATACGCGACTTAAAAGTCGTACGGGACGGACCAAGTCACAATCCCCAACGATGCACAACTCCACGCTCGTCATCTAGCGTGTGCGTCACCTCAAAGTAACACAACGATGTGTAATCCAGGGTTTCAAGCTCTCATGACAGTATTTACAATCATTACTTACCTCGATCCGGTCCAAACTCTAGCCCGCGATGCCTCGCCCGCACGAATCGACCTCTGGATGCTCCAAATCTAGCCACAATCAGTACATAATCATTAAAATATGGTAAGGGAACAAAGCCCACTCGAAATATCCAATTTACATCAATAATCCCTAAATTGCTCAAACCCGACCCCCGGGCCCACGTCTGGAAATTCAATAATTTTCACATCAACGGATTCCTTATCTCCCCACGAGTTCATACATACCAAGAACATCAAAATCCATCCACAAATGGCCCTTCAAATCCCAAATGTTTCGTTTTCTATTTCCAAGCCCTAGCTCTTCAATTTTAGGCTTAATTCCATGATTAAGTTAGGTGGAATTCACACAAGAATCGAGTATTGAGTTCAAAAATCGTACCTCTAAGTGATTCCCTTTGATTCCCTCTTCAAATCCTTCACAAAAGCTCCAAAAATTTCTCAACAATGGAGAAAATATACCAAAAGTCGCGGACAAGGGCTATAAAAACATTCTGCCCAGGCTTTAAAAGCCTTCTTCGCGAACGCGGGATGATCATCGCGTTCGCGATGAACAAATCACTAGCCATCAAAAATTGCTCTATGCGTTCGCGGCACCAGCCTCGCGAACGCGATACACACTGGACATTGAACTACGCGAATGCGGCCCAATACTCGCGAACGCGATGAATAACTTGACTTCAAACCCAGCTGACCACTTTCCTTCTATGCGAACGCGGCATGGACCTCGCGAACGCGATGAACTAGACTCCAACCCTTCGCGAATGTGGATTCTTCGTCGCGATCGCGAAGGCCAATTCCTCAACCTCACCAGTTAACCCTTCGTGAACGCGAGGGCCTACTCGCGAACGCGAAGGTCAATTTTCCTAAAATCCTTCAGCAGTTTTTCTGCAACTTTTCAACACAAGAAATGGTCCGATTGACCACCCGAAACTCACCCGAGGCCCTCGGGACCTCAACTAAACCTGCCAACATATCCATAACCTTATTCAAACTTGTTCCAACCTTCGGAACGCTCAAAACAACATCAAAAGATCAAATTCGCATCGGATTCAAGCCTAAGAATTCCAAAACCTTCTAAATTACGCTTTTGATCAAAAACCTGACCAAATCACATTCGAATGACCTGAAATTTTGCACACACATCCGAAATGACACAACGGAACTACTGCAACTTCCGGTATTTCATTCCGACCTCTATATCAAAATCTCACCTACTAACCGGAGAACGCTGAAATCTCAATTTTGCCAATTCAAGCCTAAACCTCCCACGGACCTCCAAAATGCATTTCGATCACGCTCTTAACTCCCAAATCACCTAACAGAGCTAACCACACCATAAAAATTTCAATCCGAGATCATATACAAACAAGTCAAATTTTTGTCAAACCTCTCAAATTTAAGTTTTAAACTGAGAACTGATCTTCCAAATTCATTTTGATTAATCTGAAACCAAGACCAATGATTAACATAAGGCATAATACACCACACGGGGAAAATCATGCCCGAGAGCTGACGATCAAAGTTCAAAAGCTCAAAACGACCGGTCGGGTCGTTACATCCTCCCACACATAAACATACGTTCGTCCTCGAACGTGCCCAGAGTTGATACAAAATCCAACCAATAGCTGAATAGCCTTACCATGCATATACCTGGGGGTGATCCCACGTCACCCTATCTCATATAGGTCTGATAACACAATGTAACTGCATTTTCACATTCCAACCTAGCCTATGAGCCTCAGAACCACATTTCCAATTCCGAATTCATTCACAAGATCCAAATCTCACATCTATGCTCTGAATAAGCCCGAACAAACTGTATTAACCCATACCTGCAACCTCAGGTGCAATTACATGATATACCACATACCTCAAACACTTGTAGCAATTACTTCTAATCACAGCAGCTGCACACAACAACCGAATACCGGTAGGAAACCTCGTACCAACTAAATTCTCATTCCAACACCTTCACATCCTGCCAATGATAAATAAAGCACTCAGTGAGCCATAACCATTTCTAAGATCAACCATTCATGAAGCCACTTCCCCTTTGGCAAAGACTATAGTAAATTTCTGAGTCGAACCTCGATATTATCCTTCCAACATGCTGAAATCGAATCCGTTTGTATTCATTAAAGACCCCAACGATCTCATCTAATCCAACACAATTACTCTGGTGACATGACATATCAATACCGGCTAAAGCCACAACTCGTGCAATCCGCGCACCAATAAGCAAAAATCCGAACACACTCAAATCATGAAGATGACTCAAATGAAAGAGCTGTACTGCAAGTTCACCGGTACCACCACACACAATGCTTAGAACGCAACACATGTCATATAAACAAAACACACGAATCTAACCTGCAGGATCATACCTTCACATAGCTTCGCTCCAATGTGCGACCTTATCCAAACACTAGTCCACGCGAAACACTTCAAGTTACTATGCTCCAAAATCGACAACCATTCACAGTATGATGCCTAAAACCAAAGCAATCATCATAACCACCGCGAAGCAATTGACATAACATTACACATACCTGATGGGACACAACCGATACGCCACCCGCCAAGCAATACCCGGTACTCTTCCCGCTCGACTTCCACTATGAAACCCACGATGGAAACCGCACCACATGTGCTTATAACCCACAACTACTAACGCCTCGCAACACGGAAAGATAACTCATAGATTCCCCCGATTGCTAATAGCTCAATAACAACCGAATCAACACATCCCTCATCAATAGCAACTCGAAGTCAACAAGTCGTCTCGATGCCGAACACACATCCATATAGTTCTACCAATGAACCACACATCAACTCTAGTCACCCACAACAGATAAATAATCCTCTGAAGGTTCACAATGACTGAATCATATCACATACTAACTTCTGACTAACTTACCCATATTTTGCCATCCACAACCACGAGTTAACCTATATACGAGAACTTCCAGTCTCCAAGTCCATAAAGCACACGAATTACCATATCTGATCTCAATTCCAACGCTTGCATATATAACACACCTCTAGTATCCAATCATTCCACGAGTGATACTCTAAAATTCTTCGGCGATGCCAAGCAACTCGAATATCAGTAGTCGATCTAGCAAGAAAGTGCCGCAATACTATCGAAATACCATCAATTTAATCGCATTGCCTTCTTCTGAAACATATACCCTCGTCAAAGTTCCTCCAATTAGCTATACCATTTCCTCAATCATCTGAGACTGCCCGCTGCCTAAGAGTTTTATGACCTTCCTTTCAGCACTGAACCGCAACCTTACACACGCAATCTCAATCCTCTACAATATACCGCATATGCCATGCCATCCTAGGACAACGTGAGAACTTCATATCCCTACCGAGCCACAAGCCACCATGACAAGGAACTTCTATTGAGTCCAATCCAGAAGAAAATCACTATACATCCCATGCTCCTCACGCCAGCAGAAAATATACATCTCTAGCCACGGTAGCAATCAACAGAACTCTCCGACTCCCTTGCACAACAAGCATGTCAGGACTGAATCCTCTAACTCGACCAAGCCACGCAAGCCATCAAAA
>NW_017672753.1:147274-156533 GCF_001879085.1 Nicotiana attenuata | reverse complement strand
TTACCATGCATATACCCGGGGGTGATCCCACGTCACCCTATCTCATATAGGTCCGATAACACAATGCAGCTGAAATTTCACCACCCAACCTAGCACATAAACCTTAGAGCCACATTTTCACTCCTGAAATCATCCACAAGATCAGAATCTCACATCTATTCTCTGAATAAGCCCGAACTAGCTGTAATAACCCATACCTGCAACCTCAGGTGCAATTACATGATATACTACCCAACTCAAACACTTGTAGCGATAACTTCTAATTACAGCAGCTGCACACAACAACTGAATACCGGTAGAAAACCTCTTATCAACTAAAGTCTCATTCCAACACTGACATATACTGCCAATGATAAATAAAATACACAGTAAGCCATAACCATTTCTTAGATCAACCATTCATGAAGCCTCTTCTCCTTTGGCAAAAACCGTAGCAAATTTCTGAGCCGAACCTCGATATTTATCCTTCCAACATGCTGAAATCGAATCCGTTCGCATTCATTAAAGATCCCAACGATCTCATCTAATCCAACACAACCACTCTGGTGACATGACACCTCAATGCAGACTAAAGTCGCAACTTGCGCAGTCCACGCACCAATAAGAACAATCCGAACATACTCAAATCATGAAGGTGGTTCAAATGAAAGAGCTGTACCCCAAGCTCACCAGTACCACCACAACACAAGGCTGAGAACCCGTCTCACATCATAGAAACAGAACACATGAATCTAACCCGCAAGGTCATACCTCCACCTAACTTCGCTGCAATGTGCGACCCTATCCAAACACTGGTCCACATGAAACACCTCAAATTACTCTGCTCGAAATTGACGACCACGCACAATTGATGCATAGAACCAAAGCAAATCATCATGACCACAGTGAAGCAAATACATAATACAACTCAACCCAAAAGGATATAACCGATACGCCATCCGCCGAGCAATATCCAATACTCTTTCCCGCTCGACTTCCACTAAGAAACCCCAATGGAACCGCACCATCTGTGCCTATACCCAACAAATCATAATGCCTCGCAACACCGAAAAGGTAACTCGTAGATCTCCCCAGATTACTAATAAGCTCAATAACAATCGAATCAACACATCCCTCAACAATACAATTCGGAGCCAACAAGGCCGACCCAAGTTAGAACACGCATCCACATTGGCCTGCCAACGAACTCCTTATCAAGGAAATCCTGAAGAGGCTCCTTCAACTCCTTTAACTCTGCTGGTGCCATACGATACGGTGCCCGACATCAAATCGATACCAAAATCAACAACCTTGCCCGGCGACATGCCCGGCCATAAGGACACATCCAAAAAATCCATCACCACCGGAACTGAGTCAATGGTAGGAGTCTCTACACTGACATACATCACAAAAGCCCAATAAGAAAGACAATCCTTCCCAGCCATCCGCTGGGTCTTCGAAATATAAAACCACCCTACTAAGAACATAATCCGTCAAACCTCGCCACTCGATCCGTGGCATCCCCGGCATAGCCAACAGCGCCACCTTAGCGCATTAGTCCAGAATAACACAACACGAAGACAACCAGTCTATACCCAACATTACATCCAAAATCTAACATACCAGCAGCAAACGTTTCACTCGAGTCTCCAAACCCCGATAGTCACTAAACAATGCCGATACACACGACCACAACCACAACATAGCCTGAATATGAGAACTCCCGTCCTCCAACTCCGTACCACCAAGCAAACCCAAATGTCAGCAGTCGATCCAACAAGAAGGTGCCGCAATACTAATGATGTACCATCAACTTAATCACATTTCCTTTTTCTGAAACATATACCCTCGTCAAATCACCCCAATTAGCAATACCATTTCCTTAATCGTCTAAAGATCATTCCCCGAATCATCTAAAGCCCATTTCTCTAATTATCTGGAACTGCCCGAGCTGCCTAAGAATTTTATGACCTTCCGTCCAGAACTGAACCGTAACCTTACACACGCAGATCTCAATCCTCCACACATACCGCATATACCAAACCATCCTAAAATAACATGAGAATTTCATATCCCTTTCGAGCCACAAGCAACTATGTACTCAACCAACCGAGAACTTTCCATTGATCCCATTAAGAAGAAAATCTCTACACATTCCTTGCTTCTTACACTCGCAGAAAATACGGATCTCTAACCGCAGTAGAAATCATCAAGAACTCTCTGTCTCCCTTTTTGACAAAACCAAAGCTGCCATGACTGAATCCTTCTAACTCAACCAAGCTACGCAAGTCACCCAAAACCTAAGAGCATTGCCGTGAAACACTTGTAAAAGCTCATTACCTCGCAAACATCCAAAGAGCTAATCATATCCTTACCATACTGGTTCGGCATACTACCAAACTATCCCATCTATCTGAGCTTTCTTCTGATTTACCTTTAACCTGATACTGCTTCTTGCTATAGCATCGCAATTCTTCAACCCAGACTCACCACACGAGACCCAAGCATGATACCACACAGTCTAAGGCTCACAACCCGCTGAATTCTCTTTCAAATATTCCCAAGAGCACCTTCAGAATAACTACCCTGAAAAGACTTCCTGCGAATCTGAAGACATTACTTTCCTAATACTGATGTATAGAATCCCATAATTGATATAGAAATGACTCAAATCCTGACACCCACCAAATGCAACCCTCAGTTTCTAGCCAATTTATACACCTGAAAATCTCCAATTGTTTCATGTAAAACCCAGAACGCATTAGAACCATTCTCTATAGTATCACTCTACCCAAACTGCAATTAGCCCGATCAAGAGAACCGAACAACCTGCGCCTCATTAGCACTTCCGACACTGCAGCATATAACCTTACCTTGATGCAACCAAGCCACTTTCCTTTCCTATGCACTGAGCATTCTTTATCAACAACAACTCAAGACATTCTGTGATTCTCAAACACCTATGAAGCATGATATAACCTTACCTTAGTCGAAAATTTTTCCTTTACTCGAGCCATCCTCGGGCTCAATCTCCGCAAACCATAACTGATTCACCAGCATGCCTCAAACTGGTACCAACATAGCACATAACTGTGCAATCAGCTAATCAATAGCAACTCCCCCACTTGGCTTGAAGCCATAGATCAAAACACACACAATAACTCATAACACATATACTTTATTGCTACCATAATACCATTGTGAGATTAACTCAATCCTTCATAAGCTTGTGGAACACACACCATCTGGTACTTCATATCTTCTGCAAATCTCGCATTTACTCTTAAGCGACCACAAATTAAATTCACACATATATTTCACTTGTAAATGGGATCTTCTAACAGACAACATAAAGATCACACAACTCCAGAACACTTTGCAGGAGATAACCCACCTGTTTCGCCTTAAACTAACATTTATGTATACCTTCCACCGTCATAACCATTACGCAGTCACTTAGTCTTCCCGAGTCTGAACTCATACCGCAACATAAAATTTACTCCACTCCCAACTATGAGACATGAAAAGATTCTTCACACGCCCATAACTCGGGGCTATAACTCGAATCAAGATGGAAATCAAGCACCTAGTAGTTCTTCTATCCTCCAGGTGACCTCTTCTCGTCGCTTCTAAATCATATGAATACATCTCGCGGTCACATCACCCACATCACGTACTATCCAGTCATTACTTCCATTAATAGGGACACAACAGAACACATAGATCCAGAAACACGTGCTCACACAATCAGCACCTCGGTGCTTAAGCTATAGGCAAAAATCCGGCCTCGAGTCCTCCAGACTGGCCCAACATCAGCACATAGAGATCACATCTCGCCCCTCAATCAGGGAATGATAAGCCATCGATGCACATCTGATACTGAGCACTCGTTCACGCATACGAATGCGTGGAAGGAGTTCAAAGAGTTATATTTCAAGCTGAATCAAGGACGCACGATAAGAATTTCAAGAATATAGAGTTTTTCCTAAAGATTCTGCAGCCTCTCGAGGATAAATACACACGTCTCCGTACCGATATGCGAGACTCAACAAAACCTGCTTATGACTCGTGAGACCTATGTAACCTAGGCTCTGATACCAACCTGTCACGACCCTAAACCCGGGCCCGGTCGTGATGGCGCCTCTCGTGAAGACAAGGCCAGCCGACACATCCTCAATTCGAAGTTAAACAGCTAAACATCAATACAACAGGCTAAAACATGATTTAATAATGCTAAATAGCGGATAATATCATAATAATGCGGAAGTACAACCTAAACGCAGCCCAAACCGGGGTGTCACTAGTCATGAGCATCTACTACAATAATCTATCACATCAAGACCGAAATGGTCGGAAGATTTCAATAATACATAAGGAGGAATAAAGAGGGAGAAAGCAGAGCCGCGATCGCCAGGCAGCTACCTTGCTCACTCCAATGACAACTGCCACCAAGCTCAGAAAATACCTAAATCTGCACACAAGGTGCAGGGAGTAAAATGAGTACTGCCAACTCAGTGAGTAATAATCATAACTAAAGTCTGAATGGTAAGAAATCACGAAAAGAGCATCAACATGTTGTATAGGAGCAGTTCAAAAACCAGTAAGAAAGCAACGAAGCGGTAAAATCCCTTAAAACATTGTAGCTCAGTTTAAACTTCTTTAAAAATGACTTTTTTCAACAGTTGCGCAAATGAATGCAGAACAACTGGTGCAGATAAGCACAGAAATCCGTCCCTTGGGCACAAATACACAATTAAGCAGGTAATTGATAGGCAAATAAGAAAGATAAGCACATAAGGTTCGCCCCTCGGGCACAATGTAACCAAATCCGCCCCTCGGGCAATGTCTCACAACAGTACCAGCCCCTCGGGCAGTCACATAGAACCACACTAGCCCCTCGGGCTATATCTCACATCACAATGGGTACTCGCGCTCACTGGGGGTTTGCAGACTCCTCGAGGGGCCCCTTTCGGCCCAAGCACAATAACAAGCCATCTCGTGGCATCAAATCTAGGCCCTCGGCCTCATATCAATAAAGCCACCTCGTGGTGTACATATCTCAGGCCCTCGGCCTCACATCAGTATCAGTGTATCACCGCTGCAGCGTGCAACCCGACCCAAAAGATATCCTCACAACACAGGCCCTCGGCCTTACTCAGTCAAAAATCACATATGCCTCTCGGCAACAGTAAAATAGTGTTTCTCAGCCCAAACATCATTTAAATATCATTTGAGTATTAAAACTGAGTGAACGTGGATGAGTTTTGAAAACAGTGGAAAATAACATGACGAGTTCAAATATAAAGTCAAAACAGTGAGGAAATATCAACAAAAAATCCCCGAAGGGTTCAAATAGTTGGCACGAATCCCAAATATGGCATTCAACCCAAATAATGATGATAACAAATAGATTTCAGTCAAATACGCGGTAAAATCATCAATTCGGATGGATCAAGTCACCGTCCCCAATAGTGCACGACCCGACGCTCGTCATCAAGCGTGTGCCTCACCTCAATATAGCACTATGATGTGCAATCCGGGGTTTCAAACCCTTAGAACATCATTTACAATCATTACTCACCTCGATCCGGTCAAAACTCTAGTCCGCGATGCCTCGCCCGCCTGAATCGACCTCCGAATGCTCCAAATCTAGCCACAATCAGTACATAATCATTAAAATATGCTAAGAGAGCGAAGCCCACTCGAAAATATCCAATTTAACATCAAAATCCCGAAATTACCAAAACCCGAGCCCCGGGCCCACTACTCGAAACTCAGACATTTTTACATCATTAGGTTCCTTATCTCCCCACGAGTTCATACATATCAAAAGTGTTCAAATCCGACCCCATATGGTCCTTCAAATCCCAATTGAAAAGTCCAATTTCTCAAGCCCTAGTTCTTCAATTTTTTGCTTAGTTTTCATGATTTTCTAGTTGGAGTCCACATAATAATCGAGTTTTTAGTCTAAGAATCTTACCTCCCAACGAATTCCCTTGAATCCCTCTTCAATCTCCTTTAAAAATCTCCAAAAATGAGCAGCTATGGGTGAAATAGACCCATATTCGCGAACAAGACGAGTTTAAAAACATTCTGCCCAGGTCTGACTTTCCTTCTTCGCGAACGCGGTCAAACTCTCGCGTTCGCGAAGCACAAACTTACGTTGACCACTTTTTCCTCTATGGGAACGCGTAAAAGCTATCGCGAACGGGATGCTTCCACCATCTAAACCTTCGCGAACGCGCTCACACCTACGCGAACGCGATGAACAAATGACCTTGAACCCATCTGACCCAACTTCCTCTGCGCGATCACGAGTGCCTTCTCGCGAACGCGATGCACAGCTTCGCAGCCCTTCGCGAACGCGACACCTGCCTCGAGAAAGCGATGGCCAAAATTTCACCTCCCTCAGCAGACTCTTCGCGAGCACGAGGGTCCTCTCGCGAACGCGAAGACCAAAATGTCTGCAACTGCTGGAACTCCAAATCTGCAATTTTTTGAACTCTCAAATGATCCGATTGACCACCCGAAACTCACCCGAGGCCCCTAGGACCTCAACCAAAGGCACCAACACATCCTAAGACCTTATTCAAACTTGTTCCATTCATCAAAACACCTCAAACAACATCAAATCACCCAAAACACATCGGATTCAAGCCTAAGTTTCTAAAATCTTCCGAAATACGCTTTTGATTAAAAACTCATCCAAACCACGTCCGAATATACCTGGAATTTTGCACACACATCCCAAATCACATAACGAAGCTATTGCAACTCTCGAAATTCCATTCCGACCCTTATATCAAAATCTCTCCTACCCACAAGAAATCGCCAAAATATCAACTTCGCTAACTCAAGCCTAATTCTACTCCGGACCTCCAAAACCCATTCCGATCACACTCCTAAGTCATAAATCACTTCCCGAAGCTAACCAAACCATCGGAACTCACATCCGAACCCTCTAACACATAAGTCAACATCCGGTTGACTTTTCCAACTTAAGCCTTCCTAAAAGAGACTAAGTGTCTCAAACTTCACCAAAACCAATCTGAATCCAATCCGACCAACCCGATACCTTAAAACACGGATAAACAAGGCATAAAGAAGCAGAAATAGGGGAAACGGAGCGGTAACTCATGAGATGACAGGCCGGGTCGTCACACTCCAACCCTTCACGAACGCGGAGTCTTCGTCGCGATCGCGAAGGCCAATTCATAAACCTCACCAGTTAACCCTTCGTGAACGCGAGGGCCTACTCGCGAACGCGAAGGTCAATTTTCCTGATATGCTTCAGCAGTTTTTCTGCAACTTTACAACACAAGAAATGGTCCGATTGACCACCCGAAACTCATCCAAGGCCCTCGGAACCTCAACTAAGTATGCCAACATATCCCATAACCTTATTCAAAATTGTTCCAACCTTCGGAACACTCAAAAAAACAACAAAACACCAAATTTGCATCGGATTCAAGCCTAAGAATTCCAAAACCTTCTAAATTACGCTTTTGATCAAAAACCCGACCAAACCACGTTCAAATAACCTGAAATTTTGCACACACATCCCAAATGACACAACGGAACTACTGCAACTTCCAGAATTTCATTCCAACCTCTATATCAAAATCTCACCTACCAACCGGAGAACGCCGAAATCTCAATTTCGCCAATTCAAGCCTAAACCTCCCACGGACCTCCAAAATGCATTCCGATCACGCTCCTAAGTCCCAAATCACCTAACGGAGCTAACCAAACCATAAAAATTTCAATCCAAGATCATATACAAACAAGTCAAATTTTGGTCAAACCTTTTTAATTTAAGTTTTAAACTGAGAACTGATCTTCCAAATTCAATTTGATTAATCTGAAACCAAGACCAATGATTAACATAAGGCATAATACACCACACGAGAAAAATCATGCCCGAGAGCTGACGATCAAAGTGCAAAAGCTCAAAACGACCGGTCGGATCGTTACATTTGGTTGGGGGTTGTTGGGGATGGGGAATAGGATGGGATAGGTTGAAAAAGGATTTTGGAAAATATTTTTCCTTCATTTGATAGGGTGGGGAACTTTCTTTCTTTTGTACCATATTTCCTTTTCCAACCCCCAATTTGTAAGCACCTTCACTTTCATTCATTGCCGCCGTGAGCTAATCCTTACGCCTCCACTGTTATCTCATTAATAGTTTTAATTATGAACTCTCAAAAGATAGCCTCACCCCACTCGCCCTGTCTTTAGATTTAACATTCTATTGTGATCGATTTTTTTTATTTTTTTATTTCAGCTTTCTTTCTCTAATTCATAGAACAGCCTCTGTTCCCTTTTCGGGGTAGGAAATACACCTTACCAGAAGAAGAAAATAAAAAAGTAATGAAAGAATTAATGATTGAGTAAGTGATTCTATGAAGGTCGTACAAACATTTTGCCGGTATGAGTAAATAAAACTTCAAGAGTCCAAGAGATTTTAAAATCGGATCTTATAGTTTATAAATTCAAATGGTAGGAGAACTCATCATTGGTGCAACTAAAACTGTACATAAAACTTACCCAAAAGCAATTTTAGTTCTTTTATATCTTTTGCATTACTATATGTTGATTCTTCCACTTAGGTAAGCACTTGTCACCGAAAATCTCAATTTTGTCTGTGGCAGCGATTACTTTATCTTCTCCATCGACTCTGCAAGTTAGAATTAGATTTTAGTTAATTGTAATTTTTTTTCCGGATCTTCTTTTGAAAAGGAAATAAAAGAGAAAAGGGTTTTTAAGAAAAAAATTCATTCACATATATTATATTTAGAGGCATGTAAATAGATATTTTCTCATTAGATAGTAAAATATTGGCCTTGCTAAAATTTCTCCTATTCAAATAAAAGAAACATGAAATAAAAGTAAAGAAACTAATAACGAAAAAAATAAAACAGAATAAATAAGTGAAAATTGTTGTATGTATACTTTTTTTTCTACTCCTTCTCGTTATCCCATTTTTAGGCTTCTTCTTCGTCTTTTCCTTTCTACTTATTAGATTCCCTCTCATATTCTTCATTCCAAGGAGATCACAATACTTCAATTCAGAATACTTGCTCCAAATTTTTTGTATCCTATCAGCAAAACAAAAAGTTTTTTTTTTAATATTTCTTTTTGTCTTACAAGTAATAGGCAATTCAATTCAAAGAAGAAAATCAAAACACAAATTTCAAAAAGAAATACAATTTTCAGAATACTTCAATGTCACGACCCAAAAATCACAAGTCATGATGGCACCTAACTCAACCCGCTACGT
>NW_017672753.1:141359-146128 GCF_001879085.1 Nicotiana attenuata | reverse complement strand
CTCGGGTGTGTTTCGGGGTGGTTTCGGGGCATTTTGGGCTGTGTTGGAACTGCTGATGCTGGTGTCTGGTGTTGTTCTTCGCGTTCGCGAGGGTCCTCTCGCGTTCGCGAAGAGGGATTTGGCTTCTGGGATTTTGTTCTTCGCGTTCGCGAAGCAGAAGAATTTCTGTTGCGCAGGTCTTACTTTGGAGGCTCATATCTCACAATCCACAAGGAATTTGGAGATGATCCAAAAATAAAGTTGTAGCCCTTTGTGTCTAGTTTTCATAAAGGTAAACTATTTAGAATTTGGATCTGTGTACGAAAAGTTATGGCTGGTACACTACAGGTTGTCCGGGAAGATGAAGAAGAAATTTGTGTTGCACAAAGCTGACTTTGGCAGCTTATTTCTCATAATCTATAAGGAATTGGGAAATTTCCAAAACACGAAAGTTGTAGATATTGGTGTCTAGTTTATAAAACATTAAACCATTTGTCATTTGGAGTTTCGCACGAAAATTGATGGCCATTATACTTGAGGCTGTCCAAGAAGAGTTTGAAAAATGGTTTTTGGGAATTTTCTTCTTCGGGAACGCGACGTGGGTCTCGCGAACGCGAAGAAAAGTCGTTTGGGCAGTGTATAAGTGTAAAGAAATGGGTTTGGCTCATTTCATCTTATTTCCTCCATGGGAGCCGACCTAGGAGCGATTTTGGAGCTCCATTTTCATCATCCATGTCATGGTAAGTGATTCCCACCTATTGCAAGTTAATTACTTGGATTATATCTAGAATTTAACATGGAAAATCATGGGAAATTAGTGAAAATTGGGGTTTTGAAGAAAAACCTAGAAATTTGATATTCATGGATTTTGACCACGATTTGGACACGAAATTGGGAGTAAATTATATATTTGAGTTCGTGAGGTTATGGGTAGACTTTATCTTCAAAAAATTTCGGAATCTGGGCACGTGGGCCCGAGGGCAATTTTGTCAACTTTTCGATCGGGGTGAGGAATTGTTATAAATTGGATTGTAATGAGTAATTGATCATATATTAATGAGTTTACATAATTATTGGTTAGTTTTGGAGCAATGTGCATCGATTTGAGTTTTTGGTAACGGTTATGGAACTTCGGAGCGAGATGAGTCTCCTTTCTAACCTTGTCAGAGGGAATTGTCCCCATAGCTGAATTAAGTGGATATGTGCTGCTATTTGCGGGGACTACGTACGCACAAGGTGACGAGAGTCCGTGCGTAGCTACTATTATGCTTATGTCCGGGTAGTCTAGGACCGCAAAAGCATGCTTTACTTGTAATACTTGTTACCTTATTGTTAGTTTAAATTTCTTAAATAATATCGAAGTGGCAAATGACTTTCTAAAAGAGTTAAACTTCATTTTCATGACTTGTAAAAGAGAAATTTACACCTCCTTGAATAATTGTTTCCCTGATGAAGTCCTGATTGACTGTTAAAATGTGTATTTCTATGTGTACATGCGTCGCATGTATGATTCGCGAGCAGGGTGATTGTTTATTTATATTTGACCGCGTCGCATGTATGATTCGCGAGCAGGGTAATAGATGCATCTATGGTTCGCGCCATTCGACTCTCTGGTAGTGCACAATTTAAATATTGTTGGATCGGGCCGTACGAACTCGTCATGATTTGCGCATGCTTGTAATGTTTGCCTTGAGATTTATAAATGTTGATATTCGTTCTCCCTGGCCTGAGAAATGTATAAATGATGAAAAGGAATCTGGAAATTTCCTATGAAAGAAAGAATTGTTTATTTGCTTTATTCTATTGAGTTGCAACCATGTTTATAAAATCTTTGATTTATTATATTATTGGCGTATTATTATTGGACCACTAGTAAGTGTCGAAGTCGACCTCTCGTCTCTACTTCTTCGAGATTAGACGGGATACTTACTGAGTACACGTAGCTTTTGTACTCATGCTACACTTGCTGTGCATTTTTATTGCACAGGCACATGTATCTCTAGTGGACTAGTGGGCGTAGCAGCATGGATGATACAGAGACTAGGTGAGCTGCATTCCTCGAGGCGACCCGCATCCAGTATAGTCTCTTTCAGTGTATTGTAATTTCTTTATGTCCAATTTGTATTCAGGACAATTATTGTACTTTATTTGATTTCTTAGTGATTGCTCATGCACTTGTGACACGGTGTTCTGGGATGATTATGGGATTATTTAATATTAAGTTTGTTAAAGACATCAATATCTATTCAGTGAAATTCATTACTCATTATTTAATGCATAAAAGAAACGATTTCAAAAATATTAAAACAAGAAATTACTAGTAAATTGGTGTTGGCTCGTCTGACAATGGTGTCCAGCGCCATCACGACCCTTAGTGGATTTTGGGTCGTGACATGCAGTATCAGTATAACCGGCCCCATGTACTAGTAAGTATTTTGTCTAACCTCGTCGAAGTGTGACGAGGCTTTTAGTTGAAAGATGCTATTTGTTATAACATGTACATTAGACTAACAGTATAGGCAGTTCAAAGCATAATAGACAAAAGTACCGTGTACAACTCTGTGAGACAGTCAACAATTACTGGCAGGAATTACAGTAGTAGGTTTACAATCTTTCCTAAATAAGAAGTGTATCTAAGATATCAAGTCACATGGCACGGTAACACCCTTCATGCTTCTATCTCATCCTCACCATGTATAAATATACTTATGTAATAATTCAATTAGCACGGCAACACCCTTCATGTGCTCAGCTCATCCTTCCAAATGTTCGTATAACAGAACCAACCATATGACAGAAACACAATAATAGGAATTACAAAGCAGGAAATACGCAAGTAACAACAATGGACAAGGATTTACATGTGGGCAACAGTAAAGGACTAAACGGAAAGCACGTGAGTAATAACAACAATTAGAAAACAAGGGGTATCAATGTTAATTAACTAGTATATTGGAGGCCTAAGTACAAATATGACAAATAAGAAGGAAACAAATGATCTTTACAAGTTAACAAGTAAAGGCACGAATGACTAGCATGATGGAATGCTTAAACTAGAGAGCGACAGAATAGGTATGACATGAGTATAATTTGAAAAGCAGGAAATAGGCATGGCATATGCAAGTTAAGCAAGTAAAAGACATGGACAACACAACAACAATTGAGATAGAGGTCATGTCAAGACAATAACCACATATCACTTAGAATATTTAATTGCGACTATAAAAACTCAAGGTGAAGGCGGAAATGTATGCGCCGAAAACAGATATCACATCATAATGGATGTCCCTCATCCTCACCTGCACGGACCCTTCGTGCCATGACCTCACAATATTAAAAACATAGCAATATAAATGGAATGGCACGGCATCACCCTTCGTGCTTTACACTCTTTCCTCTCATGATGATGTATATGAAATGGCATGGCATCACCCTTCGTGCTTTACACTCTTCCTCACGTGATAATGTATATGAAATGGCACAACATCACCCTTCGTGCTTTACACTCTTCCTCACATAATAATGTATATGAAATGGCACGGCATCACCCTTCGTGCTTTACACTCTTCCTAACCAAGCATATGATATCAATAAAATGACAAGGCAGGAAGTATAAATAACATCGAGGAGAGTGTTCAAACGAATATTCCAACAAATTCTCCATCACGGAATTTCTAAGCCAATAATGATTTAATAAGCCCTCAAGGGTTGTATAATTCAAGTACTTCCACAATCTCACTAATTATCAGTGATGGATATAAATTATTCATGTAATTTCATATGTAAAAAAATAAGTTTTTAAAAAAAATATAAATAATAATATCCTATCCTTGCATATTTTCTAAAAAATCTTGTCGGAAAAAGAAATTATGAAAAAGAAGGAAAGGAGCTAAAACACAAGAGAATGAAGCAAAGCCATAGTTGCACACATCATGTTCATATTCGCAAATGTGGAATATACATATGGGCTTATGGAAAGATACAATTAGAGATGAAGAGGAACATATTTGTATATATGGAATCTATATACACAAATTCACATTCGCATACATGGAACCTACATTTGCAAGTCTAATCCATGAAGTCAAGAATGGAAGCAAAAGAGCTATAGATGCATATGTGGAATCTATATACACAAAGGTCACATTTGCATATATGGAGCCTACATTTGCAAATCTAACCCATGAAGTCTAGAATGGAAGCAAAAGAGTCATATATACATGTGTGGAATCTATATTTGCTAAGGTCACGTTCGCATACATGGAACCTACATTTGCAAGACTAACGCATGAAGTCAAGAGTGAAGCACAAGTGTCATAGTTGCATATATGGAATCTATATACACAAAGGTCACTTCACATACATGGATTTCACATTCGCAAAAGTGGAACATGACAAAAGCTACTCATCTTTTCCTATAAATAGCAAGCTAGCTTTGTATAAGCACATTCAATCTTTGTAAGACAAGAACTAGTCTTGGTCTTCTTTTTTTGTAATAAAAATATTTCCTTAGTCTTTTAAATATTTCTAGTCTACTAAATATCTTTTTTGGCTTTTCTTACTTCATAATGGAGTAATCTCTTTTTGTTGGGATAGTTGATGAAGCTTGATATATTTTATAATACTATCTCAGTTTTTATATTCTTGGCTTGAAACTTTATATTAACATTTCATATTGTGCTGAAATGATTGTTTCTAATTACTCTATTATCACGTCTATATATTTTATCTCTAGGTTATTCATATATTAATTTTGAAATTCTCACAAAGCAAAATTAATATATAATAAC
>NW_017672753.1:135986-139299 GCF_001879085.1 Nicotiana attenuata | reverse complement strand
TTTTGCACGCACGTCACATTTGACTCTATGGACCTGCTCCAACTTTAGGAATTGAAATCCGACCCCGATATCGAAAAGTCTGATCCCGGTCAAATTTTCCAAAATCCAACTTTTGTCATTTCAAGACTAATTCAACTACGGACCTCCAAATCACAATCCCGACGTGGTCCTAAGTCCAAAATAAGCTAACAGAGCTAACAGAATTGCTGAAACTCCATTTCGAGGTCAAATGCTAAAAAGTCAAACTTGGTCAATTCTTCCAACTTAGAACTTAATTCTTGAAGTTCAGTCTTCCAAATTGATTCTGGATAACTTGAAAACCAATACCCACGATTTACGCAAGTCATAATACATCATGCAGAGATACTCAAGCCCTCAAAATACTGAGCGAAGTGCAGATACTTAAAATGACCTGTCGGGTCATTACATCCTCCACCACTTAACACACAATGTGCATCTAAGAACATACTGTGACAAGCTTGTAGGAGTAGGTAAGAATGAACAAATATGCATGAAACTATTAATGCGAAGTCTTACAGGAGATGCCTTGTCTTGGTATATCAGTCAAAACCCGAAGTAGTGGGCCAATTAGGTAAGTACGACTCAACCTGCATATTACCATTCACCTTCACCCGCCCGCCAAAACTACCCAAAGCCACATCCAAATTTCGATCGCAGAACTCCTAGACAATACACCCCAATTGCTGAACCCATACCCTAACTGTATGAGAAACTGAAGGCTGCTAGTTATGTTGCTCATATTCCTGCTGTTGTTGTGAAGAATCCTTCCCAGTGGATCAACCCCAACAAAACATGTACTTATCATTTAGGCATGAAGGGTTATACCATTGAAGAATGCCGCACGTTGAAAGACAAGATTCAAACGCTGATCAACACTAAGGTTATACAAGCAAAGGAAGCGGCACCGAATGTCCGCAATAACCCTCTCCCATATAAAAGAGGTGAGGTAGTGAACGTGATAGAAACTGACAAGGAATGGGATTAGGAAGGGTCCATCGGACTCATTCGAGAAGGGGACACTCCTAAAACATCTCTTGTCACCCTTACGCCAGTATTGGTACGAACCCAGACGCCATTTGAAATTGAGGTATCTACACCCTTTACTGTAATGGTGGCTCCTACACCATCTTACAAGTCATCTTACTCTGATCTTCAATGAACAGCTAATACGCGTCGAGCAACCCGTGCTTCACCAGCATGTGACCATTCGAAGAAATAACCAAGCAATCCCTCGATCCAGAAACTGATATGGCCCATGATCCTAAAATTCGATCGTCATTAGAAGACTCCACCACTTAGCTCAAAGCCTTAGATCACCTCATCGAAACCCCAAAGTAACATACCTTCACAGAATGCCCCGATCCCGTACGACTATTTAGTTGAATACTTCAAAAACTCATGCAATACTGGTCATAGAACACCCCAAAGGTTCTGCCAAACGCTCACCCATGATTGCAATAGTCAAACAACTTCCCCAAATGCTCTAAAATGTTGACATATGCACTCCATGGAATGGAAACCTCACACGAGAAATACGATCCAAACTCATCATGCAGGAGATGAACCACCGGTTATACTCAAATCGACACCTTGCTATGAACCCACCTTAGTCACAATAGCTAGGCCACCAGCCAATCTTCCCAAATCTTTGCTTTCCAACCAGACATATGAACCCGCCCCATACCATAAATGAACGACTAGAAGATTTAACACTACATCTGCTTCTGAGGCTAGACAATACATCGTAATCTATCTACAGCATCACCGCTCGTTAGTACATAACGAATACTAAGTGCACAACACCACATATGACCAATTGGAAGGAGTCAAAGTCGTAGATTTCAAGCTGAAACAAGGCCGCACGCTATGGAAAGAAGAAAGGGAAATTTTTCCTAAATGCCCTGTAGCCTCCCTAATATAGGTATGGACGTCATCATAGCGATCTGCAGGACTCTACTAGACACTTGCTCATGACTCGTAGAACCTACGAACCTAGTGCTCTGATACCACCTTGTCACGACCCAAAAATCACAAGTCGTGATGGCACCTAAGTCAACCCGCTAGGTAAGCCAACTAACAGAAAATACAACTCAATTGAGATTATAAGAGAAAAGAGAATAGATAACTAAACGTTTACCAGTTTACCCAAGACCTGTTAGTATGAATCACAAGCTTTTAAGATTTGCAATTTCAAAACTGATACAAATAATTTCACGCTCTGTATGAAGGTTACACAAAATAGATTAGCAATAACCTAAGCTACCAGGGACAAGTGGAAACTATATCCAAAGGCACGAACATCTTCCGAATCAGCACCCGACGTCACCAACGGCTCTGCTCCTAAAATCTGCACGCAATGTGCAGAAGTGCAGTATCAGTACAACTGACCCCATGTACTAGTAAGTATTTTGTCTAACCTTGTCGAAGTAGTGACGAGGATTTTAGTTGAAAGATGCTATTTGTTATAACCTGTACATTAGACTAACAGTATAGGCAGTTCAAAGCATAATAGACAAAAGTACCGTGTACAACTCTGTGAGACAGTCAACAATTACTGGCAGGAATTACAGTAGAAGGTTTACAATCTTTTCTAGTATAGGAAGTGTATCCAAGATATCAAGTCACATGGCACGGTAACACCATTCGTGCTTCTATCTCATCCTCACCATGTATAAATAAATTTATGTAACAATTCAATTAGCACGGCAACACCCTTCGCGCGTTCAACTCATCCTTCCAAATTTACGTATAACAAAACAACCCATATGACAGAAATACAATAACAGGAATTACAAAGTAGGAAATACGCAAGTAACAACAATGGACAAGGATATACATGTGGGCAACAGTAAAGGAGAAAACGGAAAGCACGTGAGTAATAACAACAAATGGAAAACAAGGGGTATCAATGTCAATTAACTAGTATATTGGAGCCCTAAGTACAAATATGACAAATAAGAAGGAAACACATGATCTTTACAAGTTAACAAGTAAAGGCATAAATGACTAGCATGATGGAATGCTTAAACTAGAGTGCGACAGAATAGGTATGACATGAGTATAATTTCAAAAGCAGGAAATGGCATGGCATATGCAAGTTAAGCAAGTAAAAGACATGGACAACACAACAAAATTGAGATAGAGGTCATGTACGGGACAATAACCACATATCACTCAAAATATTTAATTGCGACAATAACAGCTCAAGGTAAAGGCGGAAATGTATGCACCGAAAACATATATCACATCATAATACATATACCCTCATCCTCACCTGCATGGAAACACCCTT
>NW_017672753.1:115234-135213 GCF_001879085.1 Nicotiana attenuata | reverse complement strand
AGAGATGGAAAGGAGCATATTTATATATGTGGAATCTATATACGCAAAGTCACATTCGCATACATGGAACCTATATTTGCAAGTCTAACCCATGAAGTCATGAATGGAAGCAAAAGAGCTATAGATGCATATGTGGAATCTATATACACAAAGGTCACATTTGCATATATGGAACCTATATTTGCAAATCTAACCCATGAAGTCAAGAATGGAAGCAAAAGAGTCATATATGCATGTGTGGAATCTATATTTGCAAAGGTCACATTGGCATACATGGAACCTACATTTGCAAGACTAACTCATGAAGTCAAGAGTGAAGCACAAGTGCCATAGTTGCATATATGGAATCTACACACACAAAGGTCACTTCACATACATGGATTCACATTCACAAAAGTGGAATATGACAAAAGCTACTCATCTTTTCCTGTAAATAGCAAGCTATCTTTGTATAAGTACATTCAATCTTTGTAAGACAAGAAGTCTTGGTCTTCTTTCTTTGTAATAAAAATATTTCCTTAGTCTTTTAAATTTTTCTAGTCTTCTAAATATCTTTTTTAGCTTTTCTTACTTCATAATGGAGTAATCTCTTTTCGTTGGAAAAGTTGATGAAGCTTGTATATATTTTATAATACAATTTCAGTTTTTATATTCTTGGCTTGAAACTTTTTATTTACATTTCATATTGTGCTGAAATGATGGTTTCTAATTACTTTATTATCACGTCTACATATTTATCTCTAGGTTATTCATATATTAATTTTATAATTCTCGCGGAGCAAAATTAATATATAATAATTGACGAATAAAATAGTAGAGTGAAAGTAATTTTTCAGTAAACTATTGTCACACCTCCTTTTTCTACCACCCCGCCCGAGGGGGGTATAAGGGAGTTTTTCCAATTAAAGTGACATTATTCGAAATGGGATTATTTTATTTCAATTTTTCAAAGTCGCCACTTGGAATAGTATATTTGGTGTTCAAGTCACCGATTTATTTTTAAATCCCAAATCGAGAAAATTTTGACTTTATTTGAAAGTCTGCGAAACCAGAAATTCTAAAGAGGTTTTTTTTAATCAGATTTGCCCGCATTGGGCTAGTATCAGGCGGGCCCAGTTGTGGTTATCTAATGTCTGGGCCTATCTACCTTTACCCTTAACTATACATACACACTTATGGCAAAAGAGGCTTTCAGATTACAAGTTTAAACAGGAATAGAATATAAAGATTAAACACGATTCTTTACTGAAAATTAATCAACTGAACATAAAAATGATCCATGATAAAGGCTCCTAGACTGACTCAAAGTTTGGGCCTATGGACTAGGCCCAAATCATTTGAGGTTAGTCTTTCACTCGGGCTGCAAATTCAGCCCTTTTTTTTATCGAACGAGCAGCCTTTTGGTCCTGCTGAGTGGGCTCAAAACCCAGCTCCTTTATACCACTACTATTTTGTAAAATCCATCAAATATAATTAAACTCCTAATGTGTCTTCGTACATGACATTAAAACCTAAAGTATTACAGTCTTTAAGTAAACCGAACAACTTTTCAAAATCAATGCCTTACATTACGACTTATTACATAAACTAACCACATTAAGAGCTAAACTATTACAAATCTGCATCATGACATCCTGAAGTATTCCTGCCTCTTTTGGACATGATTTGTCCATTAGAGCTTGGTCTCCTCTTGTCAAAAACAGCATGATTCCATTTCCAGCTTTTGAACCTGCTGTTGGCCAAATCTGCAGGCAGTAGCTTATAGTCAAACAGACAAGAAAGAAGATAAATGGCTGTAAGGGGAAGGTTGTCTACTAAGATAAAGGAAAGAAAAATTACTTTAAAATTTCATAATCAGCCTTAATGACTAGAAGATTTGGCTATGGACGTAAACAAGGCTATTTTTACAAACTGAAACTACAAGGCATTCAGGTATTAGCTAGGTTATTCATGCTCAAACTTTTAAGCTCACATAGTCAAAGCTAATCACGTTCATATCAATGCAAGCTAACTACTAGCATGAAAAGACATTCACTTCTACAAACATTATTTATACATCTGATTTTATATCATTTTTAACAAACCATTCATGGCATTACATAGAGAAAGAGTTGAGGTTAAATACCTAAGCAGCAGCAACAAAACCAGCAAATAACAGGAGAATGAAAAGAATGAAGATGGCTGAAGCTTGCAAGGACAGAAACCAGCACAGCAGCCCCAAAATCAAACCCAAATCTCAAAAGCTAACAGCAGCTAATCCAGTATGTCCCAAAGAAACCAAGAATCTTCACTTCTAATTCATTTCTCTACTCATGAAGACCAGGGATATCAAGGAGGGATTTCGAGTATTTTCTTTTAAAACAAAAAGAAAAAGACTCACCTCTTTGAAGAAAAGCAGTAGCTGAATTTAGAGAGTATTTTTCTTTAGGGTTCTTCAAAATCTATCCCTAATGAGTGAAAGAAGGGTACTACTTATAGGCCTCAAAGGCCATGTGCTGAAAACTGAATCAGGGAAATATTCCCTTCAGCCTGAAAAGGCATCTTTTTTAACCACCTGGGACAGCTGGCTGTCCCTTATTGGCTCAGCATTTTGTGCTAACCAAATAGGGACAGCTGCCCCAGGTTCTAGAAACTTCTTGTACTAGCCTTATCTGAAAATCTTGATTCATACCCTTCCCAGACCCCTTAAGTTTTTCATTTGTTCGATTAAACCCCTAAACTTCAATTTGTTCACAAATTAGAACTAAAAAAACAAAGGCCAAAATTGGCACAAATCACAGATTGAAAGGAGCAAAATATTTATGCAATTAAACCTTAAATTAACCCTAAACCTAAATAAATTTATCATGAGTCAATTCTGGAATTAAAACGGGAAAAGAAATCAACAGGGGATTAACACCCAAACGACTATCACCAAAAGACTGTTAAACTTACTAATCCAGCTATATGAAGATTCAAACAAGTTCTAACAAACACTGAGATTAACATAAAATCGATTTAAAACTGGAATCATGCAAAGCAAAAATTTAAAACCTAAATATGTTAAAATCCGGAAATTAGAGAAGATAAAAAAGGGAAACGGGTTAATACCTAAACAAATAAGGAGGAAAACTTTGATAAACCTTGGGCCAAATGATGGGGTTTGAATAGCTCCAAAATGACCCGAAATGAACGCTAATCGGTTGTTCTTGGCAAGAACAATCGACTAGCATATATTTCGAGCCAACACGAGCCTTGAAAAACTAACGAACGGCCAAAGAAGAGAACGAACTCGATCTTTCTTTTTTTTTTGGTTAGATCTGGCTCTGAGAGCATTTGATGGGGGTTTTCGGAAATATGGTGATGGCTTGATGACGAGGGAAGATTGATGAGTATGGGTTAGTGATTTGGTTGGGTTTGGGTGAACTAGGGTTTGGGGTCGAACGCCAGATCTGAGATTGGAGTGATTTGAGAGAGATTCGAGGGAATTGGTTTGGAATTTGAAAAGGGGAGATGACGAGGATTGACTGGTGAAAATTTGGTGGTGTTTGGAGGTGGCCCGCCGCCGTGAGGCGATTTTCGGCGGCGGTTTAGGGCGGAGGTTCAGAGAAGGTAAGAGAGAGTTGAGAGAGACGAAGTGAGGGGGCCTTTGGGGGTAGGGGGTCTGTTTAGGACAATTTTATATGGATGGGGAGGTTAGTTCCCATCCGTTCGATCAAACCAGATCAACGGATGGGATTTACTGACCATGGAAACGGTGTCGTTTGGCTTCAGATGGGTTCTAGACCGGGTGGCTATTTTGGGCCTGGGTTTGAGAACGGGTTTGAGGTTAATTTTGGGTATGGAAACAACCCAAATTCAATTAAAACCCTCTTCTTTTAATTACCCCTTTTTATTTCCTTTTTCTTTTGTTTGTTTTTTTTTTCTTTTTCATTAATAAAAATCCTAGATTAAAAATCCTAAATTAATCTAAATTGTAAAACTAGGCTAATTATCTGATTGTAATATTTATAAAAATTAGTTTCTCCTAGATTAAAAGATAAAATTTACCAATCTAAAATTAAAAAGCTAAAATGTAAAAGTGAGCCATTTTTTGTGATTTTCATCTTTTAATAAAACCGATAATTAACCAATTAATCCTCAAAATGTAAAAACAAAACCTAAATACAATGCATGTATTTTTTGACATTTTTCATGATTTTAATAAAAAATAAACGTGCACAAAAATGCAAACAATTAATAAAATCCTACCAAAATCCTATAAAATGACAAATAATTTGAAAAAAAAATTATTTTCTTAGATTTTATAGGAGTAATTCATATAGGGCAAAAATCACGTGCTCACAGCTGCCCCTCTTTGCTCGAAAACACGAAGAGTTTTCGTGCAAAGATAAAGTGAGCGGATACGAGCGATTTTTGCCCGTTGGAATACTCCGCGGGAAGCATTTTTGAAAGATCTGACCGAACCTTGCTTCTGAGGTTGCCTACATATCCTTGGCTTCAGTGTAGTTCGGGATGTTTTGCTAGCTGGGACTACCAAGAAGTTGTGATTTCACTGTTGCTGCTGGTGCTACTGCTTGCTGAACTCCTTATTACACCGAGGCAAAATAAAAAGAAGCTAGGCTAAACTATGATCTATGAAATACAAGAATCCTATCTACCATCTTCAAACTTGGTCTTGCTGCTTCTACAGTTCTGTTGTGCATCTTGAGCTGTTGACCTGTACTCTCGAGGCATATTTCTATTATTACTAACTCGAATTGAATTCTGAAATGAGTTCCCTTGTTTTCCAGGTGGGTGCCTGATTGCCAAAACTTGAAATGTATTCCCTTGTTATCCAGGTGGGCGCCTGATTGCCAAAACTCGAATTGTATTCCCTTGTTATCCAGGTGGGTGCCTGATTTCCAAAACTCAAATTGTATTCCCTTGTTATCCAGGTGGGCGCCTGATTGCAAAAACTTGAACTGTATTCCCTTGTTATCCAGGTGGGCACCTGATTGCCAAAACTCGAACTGTATTCCCTTGTTATCCAGGTGGGCGCACGATTGCAAAAACTCGAACTATATTCCCTTGTTATCCAAGTGGGTGCCTGATTGCAAAAACTTGAACTGTATTCCTTGTTCTCCAAGTGGGCTCCTGATTGCCAAAACATGAATTGTATTCCCTTGTTCTCCAGGTGGGCGCCTGATTACAACAAAATAGACAAAACAAAGAAACTTTTTCTGCCCCAGTTTGGTATCTGGGCACATCTGTGAGTTTTAATCGAATCATGTTACCCAAAATCTCTAAGAATTTAAAGCTATATCCCATTATCCAGGAGGGTCCTGAAAATTTCAAATTGAATCTCATCTTAATAGTGAAAGCTTTAAAGCCAACTTATATTTCCTAAAGGTAGAGCTTATGCTAAATCTTGTTATCTATGAAGGTCTTGGAATTTAACTAAGTCCCATTATCTAGGAGGGTCCTGAGAACCTATAAAAATTGAATCCCATTATCCAGGAGGGCCCTGAAATTTTTAAACTAATTCCCATTATCCAGGAGGGTCCTGATAATTTACGGTCGAACCTGTCCGGTACATGCTTTCCTCACGGAGGGTTCCTCCGGATTAAATGGAATTTCCTGCCCCTGTTTCAATCAAAGAAAATTTTATCAATTTTAAAAGTATGGTGGTTAGTTTGCGGCATTCTTGCCGAAGGTGGCCTTTTCGTTGCCGTGCTTTGTTCTGACTAGCTGCCTTGGACTGGCAAAGAATTGTTTGACTTTCTAACTGAATCTCACCCACATGACCCTGAATGACCCGAGTGACCTGCACTCAACCAGCTATTTTACATTTCCATCCCTCCAATTTGAACCCCTGCATCTTCCACAAAATTCACAAACCCCTCGACCACTTGAACTTTCACTAACACCTTATTTTCCATTTTGCATCGTGCTATAGTATGTTTTGGTCGCACTTTGCTTTGTGCAATTTGGAAGTTGGTAGTAAGCTTTGAAATCCTTTTTTACACTCTTAAACAAAGCTAACATTGGAAAAGCCTTAGATAAATAAACCCGAAAGAAATGAAATGCAATGACTTCGAGAGTTAGGAATAAAGAAGAAAATTCGACACGGGGTGATTGTTTTGAGGGAGAAAAGGAAAAGAGACTTATCTGAGTGAGGCAGCTGTCGCCAGTGATCATGACATGCATTTTGGATTAATCGGCCTAGACTGTTCAACCAATCACCTTTCAGTTGTCATACTTATGCCCCGGGATTTCCATAATCCAATCTCTTTGCGAAGCCACCAACCTTGTTCGGCTTGCGGCGCCCTGAAGGGTTTTCACCAACAAACCTCTCTCATTTGTTCATCTCTCAACTCACCATCGCCTTACGGTGCCCGTGAAGGTTTTCACCAATAAGACTCTCTCATTTTAATTTCTCTCATCTTTCCATCACCCTTCAGTGCCCATGAGGGTTTTCACCAATAAGACTCTCTTATTTAGTTATCTTCCCTTGCGCAGGACGGATTGTTGCACCTGATGCGAATCATACCTCTATCTTGCTTGACTTGGCATCCCTCAAAGATTGATCGGAAGGTCTTTCTTTGGACCGTAATGGGGCTTCTGGATAGGGTTAGAATGAAAGGATATCATAAGGCTCAAAACAACTTGAATGGGTTCAAAATTACAACTTTGGGAATCAGATCTTTCACAAAACCGCAACTTCTGCCCCAGTTTCCTTGCCTGGGGAACTTTGGATTTTATTTTAATGGGACCGAACCGTGAGGCTGCATACGTATCCTTAAAAGAAATCAGGTCGAACGTAGTTCATGACACAGGAATTTCTTTGTTTTTGTTACTTTTCTCTTCTTTTTTTCTTTTTCTCTTTTCTTTTCTTCTTTTCTTTTCTTCCTTCTTTTTTTACTCTTTTCCATTTTTTCCTTTCTCTTCTTTTTCCCTGTTTTCTCTTTTTTTATAAATATTTTCTGTATCTGTACTTCTAAACTTTGCTTCTGATTCCAAAAGAGGGGTATGAAAGAAAACAAATGAGGCTCAAAGGGGTAACAAAGGATAAAGTGTTTAGATAGCAGAATAAAATGCCTTCGTCATTCCAATCTTCAAAACATGCCAAGTACAAACAACAATTAGACAAACTAAAGAAATCATACATAATATCTTTTGACCGCATCAGAATTGATAGCCATATCTACACATTTGCCTCTATACTGTTAAGTACAAAGCACCATTGGACAACACTCTTGTTACGATCAACGGCCCCTGCCAATTCGGGGCGAATTTGCCTTTCGCTTCAGCCTGATGGGGAAGGATGTGTTTCAATACTTGCTGACCCACTTCAAATTTTCGGGGACGCACCTTCTTGTTGTATGCTCTTGGCATTCTCTTTTGATACAATTGGCCATGACACACTGCTGCCAATTTTTTCTCGTCAATCAAACTTAATTGCTCCAAATGGGTTTTGACCCACTCATCATTATCGATTTCGGCTTCAGCAACAATCCGAAGGGATGGAATTTCAACTTTCGCGGGTATCACTGCTTCAGTACCATATACCAACAAATAAGGAGTTGCACCTACTGAAGTGCGAACCGTAGTGCGATAACCCAGCAAGGCAAAGGGCAACTTTTCATGCCATTGCCTGGAACCTTGCACTATTTTTCGAAGAATCTTCTTTATGTTCTTGTTGGCCGCCTCCACCGCTCCATTTGCCTTGGGGCGATACGGAGTGGAATTTCAATGCATGATCTTAAAGTGTTGACATACTTCTTTCATCAAGTGGCTGTTAAGATTAGCACCATTGTCCGTGATGATTACCTTGGGGATTCCGAACCAACAAATGATGTTTGAATGAACAAAGTCGACCACTGCCTTCTTGGTCAAAGATTTGAAAGTCTTAGCTTCAACCCACTTAGTGAAATAATCTATGGCCACCAGAATAAACCTGTGCCCATTTGATGACGCTGGCTCGATTGGTCCGATGACATCCATGCCCCAAGCAGCGAAGGGCCATGGTGCGGACATTGTATGCAACTCAGATGGGAGAGAATGAATCAAGTCTCTATGTACCTGGCATTGATGACACTTGCGCACAAAGCTAATGCAATCTCGTTCCATGGTGAGCCAATAATACCCTGCTCGAAGAATTTTCTTTGCTAGAACATACCCACTCATATGCGGCCCGAAAACTCCAGAATGTACTTCTGTCATGATAGTTGTAGCTTGTCTAGCATCCATGCACCTCAATAGTCCATGATCTGGAGTTCTTTTGTACAAAATTCCCCCGCTCAAGAAAATTCAACTAGCCAGATGTCGAATTGTCCTCTTTTGATCGCCTGTGGCTTGTACCGGATATACCCCCATCCTGATATATTCCATGATATCATGGAACCACGGTTCACCATCAAGTTCTTCCTCAACCACATGACAATAGGCATGCTAATCACGAACTTGAATATGCAGAGGGTCAACATAACCTTTATCCGGATGGTGCAACATTGACGCCAATGTAGCCAAAGCATGGGCAACCTCATTATGGATCCTTGGAATATGGCTGAATTCTATTTATCGGAACCGTTGACAAAGATCATGCAAACATTGTCGATACGGTATGAGCTTTAAATATCGAGTCTCCCATTCTCCTTGAATCTGGTGCACCAAAAGATCCGAGTCTCCCAAGACCAAGACCTCTTGAACTCCCATATCTACCGCTAACCTTAGTTCCAAAATGCATGCCTCGTACTCAGCCATGTTGTTGGTACAATAGAAATGAAGTTGGGCTGTAACAGGGCAGTGATGCCCTGTTTCAGAAATGAGCACAGCCCCTATTCCAACACCTTTCATGTTAGCGGCTCCATCAAAGAAGAGTTTCCAACTAGGCTTGTCATCCTGTTCTACCTCGTCAATATGCATCACCTCTTCATAAGGAAAATAAGTCCTTAATGGTTCATACTCTTCATCCACCGGGTTCTCGGCCAAATGATCAGCCAATGCTTGGGCTTTCATCGCGGTCCAAGTCACATAGGTGATGTCAAACTCTATGAGCAAAATCTGCCACTTTGCAAGTCTTCCAGTGGGCATAGGCTTCTGAAAGATATACTTTAGAGGGTCCAGACGAGAAATGAGGTAAGTAGTGTAGGATGACAGATAATGTTTCAACTTTTGTGCCACCCAAGTCAGGGCACAACATGTCCTTTCAAGGGGAGTATACTTAACCTCATAGGATGTGAACTTCTTGCTGAGATAATATATGTCTTTCTCCTTCCTCCTAGTGATGTCATGTTGACCCAATACACAACCGAATAAATTGTCCAGGACTGTCAAATAAAGAATTAAAGGCCTCCCGGGTTCTGGCGGGACCAACACAGGTGGGTTTGACAAATACCCCTTGATCTTATCAAATGCCTCCTGGCACTCATCAGTCCATTTGACCGCAACATCCTTTTTCAGCAACTTGAAGATGGGCTCACAGGTTGTCGTCAATTGAGCAATAAACCTGCTGATGTAGTTTAAACGCCCGAGCAAACTCATCACCTCAGTCTTGTTCCTTGGAGGTGGAAATTCTTGATCCTCCTCATCCATCAAGATCTGGTGGTATCCCGCATAGCAATCCACAAAAGATCCGATCTCATGCTTGGCATAGTTGTCAATAAAAATGTGGATGTTTGGCAATGGAAAATTATCCTTTGGACTTGCTTTGTTGAGACCGCGGTAATCAACGCACACCCTGGTCTTGACATCCTTCTTTGGCACTGGCACAACATTAGCTAACCAAGTGGGGTATCGCGCGACTCGAATGACCTTTTCATCTAATTGCTTTGTGATTTCTTCCTTGATCTTCACACTCATCTCAGTTTTGATCTTCCTTAACTTCTGCTTGACGGGAGGGAATGCCGAGTCAGTGGGCAATTTGTGAGCCACCAAGTCAGTACTTAGACCCGGCATGTCATCGTATGACCATGCAAAAATATCTTTATATTCCAATAGTGCTCTGATTATTTCCTCCCTTATTTGTGGTTCCAAGTGTACACTTATCTTGGTTTCCCTGATATTATCNGTATTGTCTTTTAAAACCAAAGAAAAAGACTCAGCTCTTTAAAGAAAAGCAGTAGCTGAATTTAGAGAGTATTTTTTTTAGGGTTCTTCAAAATCTATCCCTAATGAGTGAAAGAAGGGTACTACTGATAAATTCCTCAAAGGCCGTGTGTTGAAAACCAATTCAGGGAGATATTTCCTTCAGCCTGAAAATGCATCTTTTTAACCACCTGGGACAGCTGGCTTTCCCTTATTGGCTCAGCATTTTGTGCTAACCAAATAGGGACAGCTGCCCCAGGTTCTAGAAACTTCTTGTACTAGCCTTATCGGAAAAATCTTGTTTCATACCCTTCCCACACCCCTTAAGTTTTTTATTTGTTCGATTAAACCCCTAAACTTCAATTTGTTCACAAATCAGAACTAACAAAACAAAGACCAAAATTGGCACAAATCACAGATTGAAAGGACCAAAACATTTATGCAATTAAACCTTAAATTAACCCTAAACCTAAATAAATTTATCATGAGTCAATTCTGGAATTAAAACGGGAACAGAAATCAACAGGGGATTAACACCCAAACGACTATCACCAAAAGACTGTTAAACTTACTAATCCAGCTATATGAAGATTCAAACAAGTTCTAACAAACACTGAGATTAACATAAAATCGATTTAAAACTGGAATCATGCAAAGCAAAAATTTAAAACCTAAATACGTTAAAATCCGGAAATTAGAGAAGATAAAAAAGGGAAACGGGTTAATACCTAAACAAATAAGGAGAAAAACTTTGGTAAACCTTGAGCCAAATGATGGGGTTCGAATAACTCCGAAATAACCCGAAATGAACGCTAATCGGTTGTTCTTGGCAAGAACAATCGACTAGCATAGATTTCGAGCCAACACGAGCCTTGAAAAACAAACGAACGGCCAAAGAAGAGAACGAACTCGATCTTTCTTTTTTTTTTGGTTAGATCTGGCTCCGAGAGCATTTGATGGGGGTTTTTGGAAATATGGTGATGGCTTGATGACGAGGGAAGATAGATGAGTATGGGGTAGTGATTTGGTTGGGTTTGGGTGAACTAAGGTTTGGGGTCGAACTTCTGATCTGAGATTGGAGAGATTTGAGAGAGATTCAAAGGAATTGGTTTGGGGATTTGAAAAGGGGAGATGACGGGGATTGACTTGTGAAAATTTGGTGGTGTTTGGAGGTGGCCCGCCGCCGTGAGGTGATTTCCGGCGGCGGTTTAGGGCGGAGGTTCAGAGAAGGTAAGAGAGAGTTGAGAGAGACGAAGTGAGGGGGACTTTGGGGGTAGGGGGGTCTGTTTAGGAAAATTTTATATGGATAGGGAGGTTAGTTCCCATCCGTTCGATCAAACGAGATCAATGGCTGGGATTTACTGACCATGGAAACGGTGTCGTTTGGCGTCGGATGGGGTCTGGACCAGGTGGCTATTTTGGGCCTGGGTTTGGGAACGGGTTTGAGGATAATTTTGGGTATGGAAACAACCCAAATTCAATTAAAACCCTCTTCTTTTAATTACCCCTTTTTATTTCCTTTTTCTTTTGTTTGTTTTTTTTCTTTTTCATTAATAAAAATCCTAGATTAAAAATCCTAAATTAATCTAAATTGTAAAACTAGGCTAATTATCTGATTGTAATATTTATAAAAATTAGTTGCTCCTAGATTAAAAGATAAAATTTACCAATCTAAAATTAAAAAGCTAAAATGTAAAAGTGAGCCATTTTTTGTGATTTTCATCTTTTAATAAAACCAATAATTAACCAATTAATCCTCAAAATGTAAAAACAAAACCAAAATCCAATGCATGTATTTTTTGACATTTTTCATGATTTTAATAAACGTGCACAAAAATGCAAACAATTAATAAAATCCTACCAAAATCCTATAAAATGACAAATAATTTGAAAAAAAAAACTATTTTCTTAGATTTTATAGGAGTAATTCATATAGGGCAAAAATCACGTGCTCACAACTATTATTTCAAGTCTGTAATCTTGCTTGCCTCAGTTTTATTTCTCATGGAGGATTTGTTGTAGGCAAGATTATTGATCCTTAGTAAAAATATTCTCACGAAGTATTTACTTTCTTTTAGCATAATCAAGCAAGAAAAATATATCGGTTTAAACGTCACTAGTCTTAAGCTGATTAATTAACATAATTATCACGGAGCGTTATTAATTGGTTATTTCTTAGTGAGCAAAATATAATTGTATTAGAAATAAGCAATAATTCTTTAGAGAAAGAAATGTAGAAATTGAGATTTTATTATAGTAATATTATCAAGTGAATTCAATGATTCCCAACTCGTTTTAAAATTATAAATCTTCCAAAAGTATTTGTTTTGTTTAAGTAATTAACAAGTTTTAAACCTCACTCACTTTTCATCAATTTGATTCTCTCAAATAGTAGTTAAAATATTACAAATCTGTAGCATAGATTTTGTAACGACCCGGCCGGTCGTTTTGAGAATTTAAGCTCCGTTCGGCAGCCTAAGGTCTTGAACAGCTTCATAATATGTGTATCGACTTGCGTGCATGGTTGGATTCAGTTAACGGATGATTCATAATCAAATTGGAAGAAGGAAACTAGTTTTGGAAGTTTAAACGGTGAGAATTTGACAGGAATTAGACTTTTGAGTAAACAGCCCCGGAATGGGTTTTGGGTGATCTTAACAGCTTCGTATGGTGATTTTGGTCTTAGGCGTACGTCCGGATTCGGATTTGGAGGTCCGTAGGGTAATTTGAGGCGTTTTGGCAAAAGTTGGAAAAGCTGAAGTTTGGAAAATGGAGAAGTTTGACCCATAGTTGACTTTTGTGATATCGGGGTCAAATGCGATTCCGAGAGTTGGAACAGCTCCGCTATGTCATTTTGGACTTGTCTGCAAAATTTGTCCTCATTCCGGATTAATTTGATAGGTTTCGGCACGAGTTTAGAAATTTGAAGATTTGAAAGTTCCTAAGTTCGATTCATGGTGTGATTCGTTGTTTCAGTGTTGTTTGATGTGATTTGAGACCTCGAGCGAGTCAGTGTTAGGTTATATGACTTGTTTGTGTGTTTGGACGGGGTCCTGGGAGCCTCGGGTGTGTTCCGGGTGGGCTACGGGCCATTTTCCCTTGTTTTTGAACTGTTGTTTGCTGCTTCTGGTATCCTCTTTCGCGATCGCGAACTGCCTTTCGCGTTCACGAAGCTTTGTTGTTAACCACCTGAAAATCCTTCTTCGCGTTCGCGTAACACGCCTCACGTTCGCGAAGCTTTGCCTTATCCTTCTTCGCGTTCGCAGCCACCCCCTCGCGTTTGCGAAAGCATCTATTCTTTACTCTCCGCGTTCGCATCCCTTAGCTCGCGTTCGCGAAGGCCTTTCTTGGCAGCTTCAGTTTCCCTTCTTCGCGAACGCGATTGTCCTTCCGCGTTCGCGATGCACAAAAACTGGGCGGACAGAATATAATTTCCAAATCGAGGGTTTCACCATTTTTATCATATTTTGACTTGTGGAGCTCGGTTTTGAGCGATTCTTTGAGGGGTTTTCACACAAATCGAATGGGTAAGTGTTCTTCACTGAGACTTAAATATATTATATGAATTAGTCTTTATTTTTATCATTTAAATTGTGTTTTTAGTTAGGGAAAATGTTGGCTTTTGAAGAAAGTTTTCAAAACAAAATTTCATGATTTGACGGACGAAATGGCATCGGAATTTGATAATTTTTGTATGGTTGAACTCATATTGGAATGGGTATTCGGATTTGTAAAAATTTTTGGGTTCCGAGGTGCGGGCCCGGGGGTCGACTTCTGGACCGATTTTAGATTTTGTTAAAGATTGAAACTTTAGGAGCCGGAATAGTTTCTTATGCGTTTTATTTGTGCTTTGAAGTTAATTTGGTTAGATTTGGGCCGTACGGAGATCATTTCACCCGAGAAGTGCATTCTTGAGTATCGGTGTGTCGTCTTTGCGGTAAGTATCTTGCCTAACCTTGTGTGGGGGACTTCCCCTTAGGATTTGAGTCTTCTATGTTGATTGTAGTTCGTGTACGCAAGGTGATGAGTGCGTGCTCGGACATAATTGTGGAAAAATTGGCTTTTTAGGGTTCTTAGGTCTTTATATTCACTGTGTAGGAATGTGTTCTTGACATGACTGAGTATCTTATTTAATTGTTTTCACCTCTACATGCTTAATTGGAATTAATTGCTTCATGATTCACTCTTATTGCCTAATTGAGTTAACTGAAGAATTTCTCCTCACCTATTGTTATGCTATCTTTTCATAGTTGCTTATCTTATTTGAGAATTTCATTACCCTTCTGAAATTGTTTAGTCTTAAGTGAAGCTAAGATCATCTTCCCTTAATTGAATTTTCGAATATCCTCAAAATTTGTCCAACCTTAAATAGGAGTTTAGATAATTTATATCTTGTTGACTTGCATTTATTTGGGACTACTTGACTCGTGTTGATCTCCTTGTTATTGACTTTTATATTGTGGGATCGTCGCTACATGTTAGTTTCCCCGTTGTTGAACTGTTCCCTTTATGCCAGCATTCTTTTCTGTGGTTACTCCTTGTGAGCTGGTTCTGCCGTTTCCTTGCGATTTACAATCCTTAAGTTGATTTACTTGTCTTAACTTGTATTATTGTCATTTGTTATTGTTTTATGTATTGTGGTGATGTACGAGCTTTCTGTTGTGTTGTGACTGTTGTTTTTGTTGGTTGCGCTGTATGTTTACTTTGGGACTACGGGACTGCACTCGGGAGATTCCCCTGCATATTTACTTTTGGGACTACGGGACTGCACCCGGGAGATCCCCCTACGCATTTACTTTGGGACTACGGAACAGTATTCCGGGAGATCCCCTGCACATTTATGATTTGGACTACGGGACGGTATCCCGGGAGATCCTCTGGATATTTACTTTGGGACTACGGGACGGTATCCCGAGAGATCCTCTGAATATTTACTTTTGGACTACGGGACGGTATCCCGGGAGATCCTCTGTACATTACGTTTGGGACTACGGGACGGTATCCTAGGAGATCCCCTGTTATTATCACTGTGTTCTGAGCTGTTGTTTTCATTGATCCTATCCCTATGTAACAATATATATGTGCTGTCCGTTCTTGTCCTTATGCTTACTAGTTGGTGCGAACTATGTTAGGACACTTGCACAAGCATACACGTGGTTAATCACCCTTATCGGGTAGGAGACTCTTAGATATTTCTAGAGTATAGACGCACCCTTCGTTATTTTCCTTCCGATGTGAGAATGACTCTTTAGGGCACGTGAGTTGTCAGTATNTCCTATTGTCAACTCGAGCATGATGTCACCAACAGAGTCTTTTCCCCCTCTGTCAAAACCTCGGACACATATACTGTTCTTGTGAATCCTCTCATCATCGACTTTTAACTTGTTCAGAGTAGAGGGAGGGCAGATGTTTGCACTGGAACCATCATCAACTAGCACCCTTGTGACCACAGAATCTTCGCATTTCACTGTGAGATAGAGGGCTCGATTGTGTTCCGTACCCTCCAGGGGCAAATCATCATCCGAGAATGTGATCCTGTTAGACTCAAATATCTTATTGGCAATCTTCTCCAAATGGTTCGCTGTGATTTTGTCGGGGACATGAGCTTCGTTCAGAATCTTCATCAGGGCCCGACGGTGCTCATCTGAATGGATCAACAATGATAGCAGGGAAATATGAGCAGGAGTCTTTCTCAACTGTTCCACGATGGAGTAATCTTGTACCTTCATTTTGCTCAAAAACTCCTCCGCCTCTTCTTCAGTGACCGGTTTCTTCACTAGAACTGGATTGTGTCTGAGTGTTTTAGCTTTCCTTAACTCTTCTGAGGCAAAGCATCTCCCCGAACGAGTTAATCCCTGGGCTTTGTTAACTTCCTCTTTCACTTCCTTCCCCTTGTAGGTCACTATCACTCGCTCATAGTTCCATAGGACAGTCTTGGTGTTAGCTACCGGCAGCTGGGTCACAGGTTTGATAATGATGGGGTCCGTGCGAGCACCCCCCACAATTATGACCGGCTTACTTGCTACCCTGGCACGATCACCTTTGGCTTTTCTTGCTTTGCTACAACATCACTTGGGGACTTCTTTTCAACTACCACAGCTGGCTTATTATTTGGCATGCTCAACTTGTCCGCCGATCCTTCATCTATCAAAGAGGTTGCTTTTGTGACAATCGGGTCCTTGACTGACTTACATTCACTAGACCGGATCATCATGACAGATTGTGAAGGCTTCTTGGGCTTCCCATCTTTGTGCACTATCTCAATCATGTGCGTTTCAGCATGGGCTGGTAATGGGTTCTAATTGATGTTGGGTGCTTCTAGGCTCTGGACCTCAATTTGGTTCGTGTCAATAAGCTCTTGGATGGCGTTCTTCAAGTGCCAACACTTTTCTGTGTCATGCCCCGGAGTATCAAAACAGTACGCACATCTGAGAGAATAATCCAGGTTCTTTGGAGGGCGGTTTGGTAGTTTTGACTCAATTGGCCTCAGAACATCCAACTACCTCAACCTTTGAAATAAGCTGGTATAAGATTCCCCAAGCGGGGTGAAAGTTTTCTTTCGCTGCAACCTTTCATTCCTGAATTCTGGATTGGCCCGAAAAGACCGGTAGGGTTTCGGTATGTTTGTGGAGGTGGGTAAGGGTTTCGTGGAGCTGGTGCACGCCATTGCGGGTGAGGAGGGGGTTGAGCATATGACTGTGCATGATGGACATGATATTGGGGTGGCGGGACTGAGTATTGAGGCTTTGGTGGTGGGAAGTAATGTTGGGATGGATTATATGGAGTTGGGGTATAGGTTTGAAGCTGGGGTCGAGGTTGAGTATAGTGGTGAGGAGAAACCCCCAGGCCATGCCATGATCGCCAGACAACCATAGCGACGTCCTCTTTCTTCTTTTTCCCTAGCACGCCTCCGGTGCCATTCTGGATTGCCTGCATAGTTGCTTTGATGGCAGAGTAGCTCATGATCTTGCTTGATTTGAGCCCTTCCTCTACCAGTCCTCCCAGTTTCACTACTTCATTAAAAGATTTACCTATGGCCGAGATCAAAAGGCCAAAGTAAGTAGGCTCCAAATCCTGAAGGAAATATTCCACCATTTCATCCTCCTCCATTGGAGGGTTAACCCTTGCTGCCTGTTCTCTCCAGCGAAAACCATATTCCCTGAAACTTTCACTAGGCTTCTTTTCTATCTTAGTTAAAGACAAATGATCTGGAACAATTTCTATGTTGTATTGGAAATGTCGAGCGAATGCTTGGGCCAAATCATCCCAGGTATACCATCTGTTGTGATCCTATCGAGTGTACTATTCCAATGCCGCGCCACTCAGACTCTGGTTGAATTATGCCATTAACAGCTCATCTTTCCCACCGGCTCCTCTTATTTTACTGTAGAAACCCCTTAAATGGGCCACGGGATCTCCGTGTCCGTCATACAAGTCAAATTTGGGCATTTTGAACCCAACAGGTAGTTGTACGTCGGGGAACAAAGACAGATCTTTGTAAGCTACACTCACTTGAGCGACTGTTCCAGGCTTCTCACCTTCCTAAACATCTCCTCCTGTTCCGGGTTTTTAGGTGGTTTCTCAGTCTCAACAGGAAGGTCGAAACGAGGAGTGTTGGAGTAATGATCTTGGGCCTTGAAGGTAGTCTCTAGGGGATAGTACTGATTATCTTGGGTCTAGAATAACGGCTCACTGGAAGATCGATGGAGTGTGGCTGGTAGAGATGCTACGAAAATAGGGGTAGCCGGTGGAGTGGGGTATGGGGTTATTTTGGATGGTGGAGCTTGTATGGTTTGGGAAGTGGTGGCATGGTAGTGGTGGTAATGGGTGAAGCTTGGTGCGTGTTATGGGGATGAATCAACAGCGGGAGGCTCCTAAGATTGAGCTAGTGGTGGGATGAAAGCAGGGTTGGCGGGGTATGATAGTGGGGGATGCCCTTTCATCCATGCCTGGTACATCTCAGCCATTTGGTGCTTCAACTTATGTAACTCCTCTTTCGGACTAGACTCAGATTCCTCCACCTCTCTCGGTGGATCAATAATACTCTCGTCCAGTTCTTGGCCAGCCATGATCAACTTGTTTCTAGGCCTGGTGTTGTATGGATGAGTTGCCAGAATGCCGAACAAACTAACCACCTTCCTGTTCTTAACGAGAATAGCGAACTTGTTAGGGTTTAAGATTTAATAGATAGGCAACCGCACATTTGGGATGCAATGCACCTAAACAGTTAAAGCTTCTACCGTGTAATTGAACGACTGCATGCTTCATCCCGGCTTTTAACTAACTCTTCTCATTACTTTCTCTTCTCTTTTTTTTTTCTTTTCACTCCAACCCCTCTTTAATTACTATTGGCCTTTCCCACTTGTTTTTGTCGCTTCCCTTTTATTTTGCACTCATTTTTCTTTCTTTCTTTGCCATTATTTCTTTCCACTCAATTTTCTTTTTATTTTCGTTTTCTTTTTTTTTTTTTTCATTTTATGGTTATGATCGAATCCTATGGGGATTGCCTACGTATCATGACGCCGCATGAATCAGATCATTACTGTCACGACCCAAACCCAGACCCGGTCGTGATGGCGCCTCTCATGGGGATAAGGCCAGCCAACTAAACCCTATTCATCCTTTTAAAATAGTTGAACAGTTCATAAGCAGTTTAAATATGATTTAATGATAATAATTAATGGAAGTACAACCCGACACAGCCCAAACCGGGGTGTCACAAGTCACGAGCATCTATAGAGTATAACTACAACTACAAGGCTTGAAACATTCAAAAATGGACTGATAAACAAAAGGAAGAAATGCGGTGCTGCGAACGCTGGCAGTCACCTCGCTAAACTCCGATAACTGAGCCTCCGACCAGCTCAAAACTCGCTACCGGGTGAAACAAATACCTGCATCAGCACACGAGGTGCAGGGAGTAAAGTGAGTACTCCAACTCCGTGAGTAATAAAGGTAAATAATAACTGAGCCGTAAGAAATCACGTAAAGCAAACAATCATGCTGTATAGAAGCAGTGTAAAACCCTTTGAGAAAATCGGTGAAGCTGTGAAATCTTTAGAAATATCTTAGCTCGGTTTAAAACCTCTTTAGAAAATGACCTTTTCAACAGTTATGCAAATGATTGCAAACAATAGTGCAGATAAGCACAGAAGTCCGCCCTCGGGCACCACACTCAATTACAGATAATGTCAGGCAATCCGGTAGATATCACATGAAGTAGCACAAACAACAGATAATGGATGACAATGAAATAAAGTAAACACATAGAACAGTACCAGTACCGCTGCGGCGTGCAGCCCGATACATATATCGCTGCGGCGTGCAGCCCGATCCATATATTTCGTCGCCGGCGCTCACTGGGGGTGTGCAGACTCCGGGAGGGGCCCCTTACGGCTCAAGCGCAATATCAAGCCATCTCGTGGCATCAAATCTAGGCCCTTGGCCTCATATCAAATCAGTATCTCACTGCCGCGGCGTGCAGCCCGATCCAAAAGTATCCTCACAATACAGGCCATCAGCCTTACTCAGTCAAAAATCACATAAGCCACTAGGGCAACAGTAAAACATGATGCTCAGCCCAAATATTATTGGAAATATCATTTCAAGTGTTAAAGCAAAATAAACTTGGCTGAGTCCTAAAAACAGTGGAAAATACATGACTGAGTTCAAGTATAAAATCAAAACAGTGAGGAAATTTCAACAACAATCCCCGAAGGGTTCAAATAGCTGGCACGAAGCCCAAATATGGCAATCAGCCCAAATTATGATGATAACAAGTAAATTTCAGTCAAATACGCAGTAAATTCATCAATCGGGACGGACCAAGTCACAATGCCCAACGGTGCTCTACCCCACGCTCGCTATCCGGCGTGCAAGTCACCTCAATACTAGCACTACGACTGTGCAAATCCGGGGGTTTCAAAACCCCG
>NW_017672753.1:108551-112176 GCF_001879085.1 Nicotiana attenuata | reverse complement strand
TAATGTTCGCTAGTAGCTGTGCGGATCGTTGCCGAGGAGACTCAAGGTAGCCCTGCTGCTGCGTTCGCAGGCTTCGGAGTCACCTTCCTATATTATATTCACACTGTTGTTCTTATTTCCATACGGTTGTGTTTAGAAGTTGTAGCGAAACTCTGTAGAGCTTATGACTTGTACCACCGGGTTTTGGGGAGTTGTTCATTGTATAAAGGATTTATCCCAGAAGAATTCTAGCTGTTATTAGTTATTGTTGTTATTCCGCATTTTAGTAGGCTTACCTAGTCCTTAAGACTAGGTGCCATCACGAAACCCAACGGAGGGAAAATTGGATCGTGACAATTATCGAGTCTTTGTGGGACGATATCTTAAATTATATTAGAATTTGACAGAGTACGAGCAGGAAATTCCAATACATATTGGCCTCGTCAATCAGTGACACAAGTATATAATTTAGCATCTCAAAATATCGACCGTAGCAATGTAGTAATAATTACACATAGAGATGACCAAACTAGACACATCAATGTATTCTCCGAATTCTATCAAATTTGATCATGTTATATTAGGCTGTCTTGATTTCTAACATTTCATACTACATTCTTAATATCGGTAAATCAAGTGAGGCATGAAGCAAGGAAGTTACGTTATTCTACAAGACACAATTATAGTACAATCTACCCCCGAGCATGATTAACCCCGGCACATACATATACGCTCGTCACCTCATATATGTATCACCCCCGCATGTAGCAAACAATGACAAATAGGAGGGAAAATTGCCTCAATAAAGTTAGGCAAAACACTTACCTCAAACAAGCCAATTGCAATGCCGAGCAATCCAAGCGATGCTCCAAATATTCCATCATGCGCGTAGCGACCTCTGAGCGGCTCAAAACTAGCCAAAAGCAACCCAGATACATCAAATAAAGCCCAAGGAAATAATTCCAAATGATAAAGATCGAATCCTAAATCAAATCCCAAATTCGGCCAAAAATACACCCGGGTCCACGCCTCGGAACCCAACAAAACTCACAAAATCGGACAACTCATTCAATTACGAGTCCAACCATACTAGTTTCACTCAATTCCAGCTCCAAATCGATGTTCAAAACTCAAAAATTCGTATTATGAAACTTTAGGCCAAAACCCTCAATTCCCTCTTTAAAATTCATCAACCAAAAGCTAAAATTGAAGATAGATTCATGGAATATAACCAAAACCAAGTAGAGAACACTTACCCCAACTCATATGGTGAAAATTGCTTTAAGAGTCACCTTAATCCGAGCTCCATAGCTCCACAAATGTAAAAATGGCTGAAACTCTCGAAATAGAGTACTTTATAATCTGCCCAGGATTTACACTTCGCGAATGCGGACAATTCCACGCGTTCACATAGAACAATTGCTCACCATCTGAAATTCCTCTTACGCGAACGCAGCAGCACAGACGCGAACGCGGTGAACAAAACCCCTGGAGCTACGCGATCGCACATAACATACCGCGATCACAAAGAACAAATGCTTGACATCCTCAAGCCTTCCTTCCCACTACGCAAAAGCAGCTCCTGACTCGCGAACGCGATGAACAGATCCTACTCAGCCACCCAACAACCATACGCGATCGCGATCTGTACTCCGCGGTCGCGATTAAGGAAACCAGAAGCCCCAAAATTCTGCAGATCAGCAATGCAACAGTGAAGGAAAATGGACCGAAATCAATTTGAAACATGCCCGAGCCCCTCGGGACTAGGGGTGGGCGTTCGGGCAGTTCGGATTGAATTTAAAATTTTGGTTTGGATTTTCAGTTTTTAGATTGAAGAAATGACCATCCAAATCCAATCCAAATAAGTTCGAATTGGATCGGATTTTTTAAGTTCGATTTCGGTTAATCGGCTTGGATATTTTGAATTTTCGATTTTGAGCTTATAAGTTGAGTTGTTTGTTCTTTTTACAAAAATGAATTTCCAAATAAAGTACTCATGTTAAATTGCCTGAAAAGTTCCTCATTCTCACCGCAATCATCCAAATAAAGTATTCAAGTAATGAAATTATTATTAAAGAAATGCAACAAAGACATTAATACGCCTGATAAGAAGTAGCAATAGTAAAACCATATCCAAATAGAAAATATTCTGACATTAACTATGTAATTAATAGTGATATATGAAATAATATCTAATGGGTAGGGTATCGAACTTATTACTACTGGCATAGAAATAATCGACTAAATATACAGTATAGAAATTTCGGATTTTCGGATATCCAAAAATTTGAAGTACCAAATCCAATATCCAATCCGAAATCCAAAATTTTAAAAAATTAAATCTAAAATCCAATCTGTAATCCGAAAATCCAAACCAAAAATCCAAAAGATTTGGATTTCGGTTTGGATTTTGGGTTTGCTCAAACTATGCCCACCTCTACTCAGGACCATGTCCAAATATACCAACAAGTCCAATAACACAACACGGACTTACTCGAGGCCTCAAAACACATATAATAATATCGAAATGATGAATCACACCTCAATCCAAGAATTAATGAACTTGAAACTGCAAACTTTCACGACCGATGCCGAAATCTATCAAATCAGGTCCAATTGACCCAAAATTTTGCACACACGTCATGTTTGACATTATGGACCTTCTCCAACTTCCGGAATTGAAATCCGACTCCGATATCAGAAAGTCCACTCTCGGTCAAATTTTCCAAAAATCCAACTTTTGCCATTTCAAGACAAATTCTACTACGGATCTCCACATTACAATCCGGACGCGCTCCTAAGTCCAAAATCACCTAACGGAGCTAACGGAACAGCTGAAACTCCATTTCTGAATCAAATGCTAAAAAGTCAAACTTGATCAATTCTTCCAACTTAGAACTTAATTCTTGAAGTTCATTCTTCCAAATTGATTCCGGATAACTTGAAAACCAATACCGCGACGATTTACGCAAGTCATTAATACATCATGCGGAGAATAACTCGAGCCCTCAAAATATGAGCGAATTACAAATACTTAAAAACGACCTGTCGGGAGTATTCATTCAAGAAGTTTCAAAAAAAAAAGGACTTCACTTCAAGGTACCTGTTATGATTATTTGTATCCTATTAGCAAAAGAGATATTTTTTTTGTCGTACATATAATACACAACCCAATCCTACGAATAAAATTGAAGATAATTCACTACTACATTATAAATCACAAGTAACAGTGAAGCAAAAAATAATTTCTAGAAGAAACAACACATGCACATGAAGGGCCTATTTCAATGTTTAAAATTTGTTCCCTTAACACAATAAGTTGTATTGTTAATAGTTAGTAAACTTCCAACAAAGTTTAACTCATAAGGACTAATTTGAGACTAAACAAAAATACAGACTTATGATAATTAGAAGTTCAATAGAAAACAAACGAAAAAGAACACACGAAAAAAAAAGAAATAGAGAAGAAAAATATACCACCTTGGACCTTAGTCATAAGAAATAGAAGGAAAAAAGAAACGCAAAATCAGTGCATATTTTTTCGAGCTCTTGTCCGACACTCCTCCCCAAACCGTAAATATTCAAGAATTTCTTCCTCGAACCAAACTAAAACATAATCCAATACTGCATAAATTAGACGAGCATC
>NW_017672753.1:78324-105545 GCF_001879085.1 Nicotiana attenuata | reverse complement strand
CTCCAATGTATGCAATATCTCTATGCGCATGTGGTTTTTTTTCTTTTTGCTAGAATTTTTATATTTACATCTATTGCGTAAAAGAAACTCCGATCAGTATCAATAAACTTAAAGCTTTTGATGGTTGCACGTCTGTGATTTATCATTTTACTATATTGATCCTTTTGTTTATTCCCATAAATTGTCAAGTTTATAGGATTCTCTTCTTGTCCCTATAATTTACTTTCACACAGAGAATATTACTCAAAAGGGGAAGATAATATTCACCTAGACATCTGGTCTCAACTACAAATTAACTTAATATTTTTCAATCAAACTTATGGTCCATCCACCAATAGCCGTGACCTACTGTAACCAAAAAGACAAAAGGAAAAAGTTGAGTGTTAAGATTGTGCTTGTTATGCTGGTAGGTAGCAGGTAGAAAAAAATCTATGCTCCGAAAGTATACCGACGATCCGTCTCATATTTTGAATTTCAACACATTACAGTTGGATGATGATTTGACTTATGATGTGGAGCCGATGGCCATTTTAGATCGGCAAGTTCGAAAGTTGAGGTCAAAGAACATAGCTTCAGTGAAGGTGCAGTGGAGAGGTCAGCCAATTAAGGAGGCTACTTGGGAGACCGAGCAGGAGGTGCGGAGAAGATAGCCACACCTATTTGAGATTCCAGGTATGTTTCTAGACTCGTTCAAGGACGAACGTTTGTTTAAAAAGGAGAGGGTGTAACGACCCAGCCAGTCGTTTAGAGAGTTGTAGCCCCATTCCCCCATTTACTGCTCATTTTATGCTTTACAGTAGTTGTACGACTTGCCGGGCTAGTCGGTTCGGGTCTGGAGGGATTTCGTAATGAATTGAGACACTTAGTGTCAAGGTTGGAAGCCTAAATTGAAATGGTTGACCGGATGTTGACTTATGTGTAAACGACTCCGGGATGGAGTTTTGATGGTTCTTTTAGCTCCGTTGAGTGATTTTGGACTTAAGAACATGTCCGGATTGTGATGTGGTCTATAGTTGTAATAGGCTTGAAATGCCGGAAGTTGGATTTTTGGAAAGTTTGACCAGTAGTGAACTTTTTGATATCGGGGTCGGATTGGAGTTCCAGAAGTTGGAGTAGGTCCATGGTGTCATTTGTGACTTGTGTGCAAAATTTGGGGTCAATCAGATGTTATTTGATAGGTTTCGGCAGCATTTGTAGAAGTTGGAATTTCTTAGTTTCAATAGTCTTGAATTGGGGTGCGATTCGTATTTTTGATGTTGTTTGAGGTGATTTGAGGGTTCGACTAAATTCGTATTGTATTTTAGGACTTGTTGGTATGTTTGGTTGAGGTCCCGGAGGCCTCGGATTGATTTCTGATGGTTAACGGATCGAAAATGGGACTTAGTTCATTGCTGAAGCTGGGACTCTTCAGGTGTGATCGCACCTGTGAGAGGTTGGCCGCAGGTGTGATGCCACAGATGCAGCTAGATTTATGTAGGTGTGGAGGTAGGTTGGCCTGGGTAGGGCGCATGTACGAGGGGATAACCGCATCTGCGAGCCCGCAGGTGCGAGCGAAGCTCCGCAGATGCGGCGTTGAGGGAGAGATCTGTTTCCGCAGATGCGGATGGAAGGCTGCAGATACGCCTCCGCAGGTGCGGAACCTGGAGTGCAAATGCAGGCCTGGGGATTTAAGTGATTTCCACAGAAGCAGAGGATTTTACCACAAAAGAGGTTCCGCAGGTGCAGATAATTGGCCGCGGGTGCGAAAAGGCTGGGTAGTATATTATAAACGAGGGTTCCGAGATTTTTCACCATTTGTAACATCTCAAGCTCGGTCAAAGGCGATTTTTTTGCGAAGGTTTTGTAGGGGATTGTTGAGGTAAGCCTCTTGTGCTCATTTTTATTCAATAATCTTGGTTCCCCATTGATTTCCCCACCTAGATTGTGTGGGTTTGAGGTGTAAATTGGGAGTTTGAGGCTAGGGATTTGGAGAGTTTGATTGGGGTTTAGGGTGGCGATTTGGTGTCGAATTTTGATAAATTTGGTATGGTTGGACTCGTGGTTTAATGGACTTTCGGGTTTTGCGAATTTTGTCAGATTTCGAGACGTGGGCCCGGGGGCCGGCTTTGAGTCGATTTTTGACTTTTGATTAATAACTTCGTATTTTCATGTGGAATTGATTCCTTTAGCCCATGTTGATTGTATCGCATTGTTTGTGGCTAGATTCGAGGCATTCGGAGGCCGTTTCGTGAGGCAAAGGTGTGTTGGAGTAGAGATTTGCTCGAATTGAGGTAAGTAACACTTCTAAACTTGGTCTTGAGGGTTCGAAACCCCGAATTATGTGTTATATGATTGGTGTTGAGGTGATGCACATACCAAGTGACAGGCGTGCGGGCGTGCACCGTGAGAATTGTGACCTGGTCAATTCTATGGAGCTGTATAGTGGATTTATCTTGTTGATATCCACGTTTTCATCATGTGATAAAGTAATTGAGCTGTCAATCAAGCTAGAGATCATGTTTAGGCTATATGCTGGTATTGTTGGGACCCATAGTGGTCGTTCGTTGCTGTTGACTTATATATTTTATTGAAAGTTCGTACTCAGTCATATTCACTCATTATATATCATATCTCAGTCTTTGTTGCTAGTTATTGATACATCATATCATGATTTTGGGGCTAGTTTCATGACATTGTGAGCCCGTGAGAGAGACACTGGAGAGATGATGACCGAGCGAGACTGAGGGCCTAATTATGAGTGACATTTATGGGATCGGGTTGCACACCGCAACAGGTTTTATTGATTTATGCCTGGATCTGGCTTATGATAGCGCCTCCGGAGTCTGCACACACCCCCAGTGAGCGCGACTTATTTATATTGAGGGATGGATCTTCCCTGTACATGGATCTTGTCCAAATCATTTATACTTGGGGATGGATAATCCCCATGGGCTGGATTGGCCCTACCCAGTACTGAGTGACTGACTGTCAGTTGATGTATATATTTTCGGGATGGATCTTCCCAGATCCGGATTGGCCATACATAGTACTGAGTGATTGAGTATTCCGAGAGCGTGAGCATGAGGCTTTTAGCATGGTGCATCACGTACAGCATATGCATTGGCATGTAGAAGTAAAGAAGTTATATTCTTCATATCATTCAGAATTGATCTATCTTACTGGTACTGAGTTTAACTATCGAACTTGAAAGCATGTCTACGTTTTCGATACTGTTATTTCTATATCGAGTTGTACTGGTTAAGTTCATCACTACTTTCAGTCCAAAGGTTAGATTTGTTACTTATTGAGTTGGTTGTACTCACGCTACACCCTGCACCTCGTGTGCAGATCCAGGTGCTTCTAGTCACGGCGGCTGCTGAGTTGTGGAGTCAGGATCTTCAGAGATTATCGAGGTACCTGCATGGCGTTCACAGACCTTGACTCTCCTCCCTTATCTTCATTTTATATTTCAGTTTTATTCTCTAGACATTGTATTAGACTACCTTCTGATGTAGATGCTCATGTACTCGGTGATGTCCCGGTTTTGGGAGAGATTTTTGTATTGAGTTGTGAATTTATATTCTATTTTTAAAAGGTTTTCCTTAAATTTAACTGCTTCCGTATTTCCAAATCTTTTGATGCATTGAAATGGTTGAGTAGTTGGCTTGCCTAGTTCTACAATAGGCGTCATCACGACGGGTCGATTTTCGGGTCGTGACAATATTACTCTTTATTCCAAAAGAAACAATGCTGATACATCAAATAAGAGAGCGACGCAACCCAAACCCATCCGAAACTCATCGAAATCTAACCAAAACTTGCGCAAAAGTTTAAAATCATCATACAAACCTATTGAAACTTTTAATTTGTGAATCCGAGCTCATTAAATCCACTATTTGACCGTGGCCATCTCATTTTCTTAAACTTAACTAGTTTGAAACATAAGTGTCTGAGTCACTCTTAAACTTTCCTGAATGACGCCAAATTTTACGTACAAGTCACAAATTACAGTACGTACCTATTCTAAGACTCGGAATCCCAAACGGACGTCGATAATACCAAAGTCCACTTCAAATCAAACTTAGAAAATTCTGAACCTTCATAATGCCAACTTTCCACAAATAACGCCGACACGCTCCCGGTCCACCTGGAATTCGATCCAGACATATGCCCAAGTTCAAAATTACCTTATGAACTTATAGGAATCTTCAAATTCCAATTTCAATGTCATTTACTTAAAAGTCAAACCTCGGTCAACTCTTCCCACTTAAGGCTTCCAAATTGAGAATTGTTCTTCTAAATCTACTCCGAACTTCTAAAAAATTAAAACCGACTATACACGCAAGTCATAATGCATAAAGTGAAGCTACTCAAGGTCACAAACCTCCGAACGACGTGCTAGAGCTTAAAACGACCGGTCGGATCATTATAAATTGTGTATCTATTAAACACAACACAGTGACTTGGCACATTATGTGACTTACACCTTGTTGGTGCGTGAACTGATGAAAAATTATACACTAAGGGTGTGTTTGGCATGAAAGAAAATGTTTTCATGGAAAATAAGTGGTTTTATCACTTATTTTTTATTGTTTGGTTGGTGAGTGAAAAACTTTTTTCGAAAAATATTTTTTAGCATTTGGTAGAGAGTAGAAAATATTTTTTATGCTACTCTCCTTACCCCCTCCCCTTCTCCCAAGTCCCCATGTTTCCTATTCTACCCTCCCCCAAACACATAACATTTTCAGGACTCTATTTTCTTCAAGAATTAAATTATTCTTCTAAAAATTCACACAAACCCAAAGGACCTAATGTGTTGCTTTACTTTCCTATGCAAAATTTACGTTGAAATTTATGCTCTATAATTAAAAAATATATTATTTTCTTGTTAAAAAAGAAAGTACTCTTTCTATAACATGAAAATAAAGTACTCAATTTGTTGAAATAAAAAAAATAGTTTTTCAACTTCATGAAAAGAAAATACTCTTTTTTTAAATGAAAGAATATTTTTTACTATATCATTTTGTTGAAATGAAAGAAAATATTTTTTCTACATCATAAAAAAAAAGTTCTTATTTCGTTAAAATGAAAAAAAATACTTTTTTTCATATCATGAAAAGAAAATACTCATTTGTTAAAATAAAGAAAAAAGTACTCTATATATATAACATGAAAAGAAAGTACTATTAATGATATTTTTATTTTGGATGGGTTTGAGGGGTTGGTGGGTGGGCGGTGGGCGGTGGGCGGATGTGACGACCCGACCCGTCGTCACATGAGTTACCGCCCCATTTTCCCCATTTTCTGCTTCTTTATGCTTCATTATAAGAGTCTTGTGTGAACGAGTTGATTTGGATTGGTTTTAGAAGGAAATGAGACACTTAGTCTCTTTAAGGAAGGTTTGTTTTGGAGTCAACCGGATGTTGACATATGCGTTAGAGGGCTCGGATATGATTTCCGATGGTTCGGTTAGCTTCGGGGGATGATTTGTGACTTATGAGTGTGATCGGAAGTGATTTTGGAGGTCCGGTGTGGAATTAGGCTTGAGTTGGCGAAGTTAGTATTTTGGCGAATTCCGGTTGATAGGTGAGATTTTGATCTGAGGGTGGGAATGGAATTCCGAGAGTTGCTGTAGCTTTGTTATGTGATTTGGGATGTGTGTGCAAAATTTCAGGTCATTCGGAGGTGATTTGGTTGGGTTTTTGATCGAATGCGTATTTCGGAAGTTTTTGAAGAACTTAGGCTTGAATTCGATGAGAAATGATGGTTTTAGTGTTGTTTGAGGTGTTTTTATGATTGGAACTAATGATGTTTTAGGATGTGTTGGTGCTTGTGGTTGAGGTGCCGGGGACCTCGGGGTGATTTCGGATGGCTAACAGGAGGTTTGAACTTGGAAGAATGTTGCAGAAAATGCAGCAGTCAGTGCAGCAGGACATTGGTCTTCGTGAACGCGAGTGGGCCATCTCATTCGCGCAGAAGGATTTGGGGCCCTGAGTTTTTGTTCTTCACGTTCACAGCTGGGTCTCGCATTCGCATTGGTTCGAGTTCTGGTGCATCGCGGTCGCGGGCAGTGTCTCGCGTTCGCGCAAGAGGAATTGAGGGCCCGCATTATTTGTTCTTCGCGTTCGCGACAGGAATCACGCGTTCGCGTACTTGGAGCAGCTGAAGATTCGCGTTCGCGGGTGGAGCCCTCGCGTTCGCGAAGGGTATTTTGGTCAGAGGCAAGCTTTGTTCAACGCGAACGCGAGAGAGCCCTCGCGTTCGCATAGAGTAAAGTATCAGCTGGACAGAAGGGTTTTTAATTAACATTTCATCCGCGAACTGTCTTATTTTCACCATTGTTGAGCATCCTTGAGAGCTTTTGGACGGGAATTGAAGAGGGTTTCGACTTGGATTGATTGGAGGTGAGTTCTATGAACTAAAAACATGATTTAATTGTAGAATCAACCTAGAAATTCATGAAAACTTAGCAAAAAGGGGAAGAACTAGGGCTTGAAATTTGATATTTCAAATTTGGTTTTGATGGACCATTTGAGCTCGGATTTGGGAGTTTTTGGTATGTATGGACTCGTGGCGAGATAAGGAACCCGTTGATGTAAAATTTTCTGATTTTCGAGAAGTGGGCCCGGGGCTCGGGTTTTGCTAATTTCGAGATTTTTGCTATTTTCAATTGTTTTCGATTGGGTATTGTTCCATTGGCATATTGTGACATATTCGTTGTGGTTTTGGTCAGATTCGACGCGCGAGGATGTCGATTTGAGAGGCAAGGGCATAGCGAGCTAGGAATTTGGCCGGCTTGAGGTGAGAATAGATGTAAATGATGTCCTGAGGGTTTGAAACCCCGGGTTTGCACATCGTAGTGCTATATTGAGGTGACTTGCACGCCGGATAGCGAGCGTGGGGTAGAGCACCGTTGGGGATCGTGACTTGGTCCGTCCCGGTAGATGAATATACTGCGTGTTTGACTGAAATTTACTTATTATCATTATAAGTTGAGCTGATAGCTATATTTGGGCTTCGTGCCAACTGATTGAATCCTTCAAGGATTGCTATTACTGGTTTCTTACCATTTTTGCATACTATTGAACTCAGTTCTAGTAATTATTACTATTTTGCAAACTCAGCCACCTTTTTCTCAAACTTGAAACTTAATTAATATTTTAAAGAAGTTTGGGCTGAATATTTCTATATTACTGTGACCGAGGGGCTTATGTGATTCTGGACTGAGTATGGGATCGGAATGCGCGCCGCAGCGGTATTGTATTGATATTGATATGAGGCCGAGGGCCTAGTTGATGCCACGAGATGGCTTATTATTGCGCTTGGACCGTAAGGGGCCCCACCCGGAGTCTGCACACCCCCAGTGAGCGCCGTCGACGATAAATAAATGGAGCGGGCTGCACGCCGCAGCGGGTACTAGTGAGTACCGGACTATGTGTTGCATTTCATATTTGACTGTCATTTACTTATCTGTTGTAGTATTTCCATAATTGTTTTATTGGTTTACTGACTACTTGGTTTAAATGGCTGTATTTGTAGAATTACTTTGTGCCTATTCAGGATTTCTTATTCTCAGCCTTTATTTATGTTTATTACTCACTGGGTCGGTGTACTCACATTACTCCCTGCACCTTGCGTGCAGATCCAGGTACATATGAGGCTGAGTGAGGACTTCTCTGCCGAGTAGAACATCCGGGAGTATCAAGGTAGCTGCATGACGTCCGCAGTCCTGATCTTCCCTTCTATCTTATTGCTTTATTTCCGCATTTCTTTAGAACGATATGTAGTAGGTTGATACTCATGTATTAGAGGCTCGGACTCGTGACACCAGATTCTTCGGGCTGTGTAGTAGTATTGATATTTGGGATTTCCGCATGTTTTAACTCTATTTCAGAATTTCAGTATTTTGACTTAGTAATTTATCTGTGTTAATTAATTCATGAACTGGATAAAAATGGTTAAGGTTATTAAATTGGTCGGGCTTGCGTAGCAGTGTGTTGGGCGCCATCACGACCGGGGTTGGGGTCATGAAAAGTTGGTATCAGAGCCTAGGTTACTTGGTCTCGCGAGTCATGAGCCGGTTTAGTAGAGTCTCGTGGATCGGTACAGAGACGTCAGTACTTATCCCCGTGAGGCGGCAGAACCCTTAAGAAAACTTCACATTCTTGAAATTCTTTTCGTGCGACTTTGTTGAACCGAGAACTAAACTTCTATTATTCTATTCTCTCACAGATTGTGAGGACACGAGCTACCGAACGTGGCGGACGACCACCAGTACCACCTACTGAGGCCGCCAGAGGCCGTGGACGCGGTCGTGGTCGTGGCTGAGGCAGAGCAGCCGGGGCAGCACCTGCTGATCCACCAGTTGCCCTAGTTCAGGATCAGGCTCCAGCTGTGGACACACCAGCAGCACCTGTTCAGGCACCAGCTGTGCCTATTGTGATTCCGGGTCTTCAGGAGGCCTTAACACAGATATTATCAGTTTGCACTGGCTTGGCTCAGGCAGTTTCAGCCACCACAGTAGCAGCAACAACTACTTCACAGGCTGGGGGAGGCAATCAGACCCCCGCTGCTCGCACAACTGAGCAGGTAGTGCAGGGTCTACAGACACCAGAGGCACCTCTAGCTCAGCAGGTTGCACCAGCTCAGGGCTTCGTGGTTCCAGCTATGCCAGACGATGAGCAGCGTCGTCCTGAGAGGTTTGGTAGGCTCCAGCCTCCGACATTCAGTGGTGCCGAGGGTGAGGATGCCCAGGGTTTTCTTGACAGGTGTTAGCGTATGCTCCGTACGGCAGGGATCCTTGAGTCGAGTGGTGTGGCATTTACTACTTTTCAGTTCACGGGGATTGCTCTTACTTGGTGGGAGGATTTTCAGAGGCGTAGACCTGTTGGTGCAGCACCCCTGACTTGGCAGCAGTTCTCCGCTCTTTTTCTGTAGAAATATGTACCTCAGTCCCGCAGAGAGGAGCTGCGTAGGCAGTTTGAGTGGTTGACACAGGGGGATATGACAGTGACTCAGTACGAGATGAGGTTTTCAGAGTTGGCCCGTCATGCTATTTGGATGGTTCCGTTAGACCGTGAGAGGATCAGGATATTTGTGGATGGCCTTAATTACCATCTTCGTATTTTGATGACTAGAGAGAGGGTATTGGGTGCTACGTTTGAGGAGGTGGTGGATATCGCTCGTGAGATCGAGTCAGTTCGCCGTAGAGAGCGAAAGGAGAGGAAGGCCAAGAGGCCTCGTGGATCGGGCAGTTACAGTGGTGCTCCTTCGAGGGGCCAGTTCCAGCATGGTAGAGGTCGTTCTTTCAGGCCCGCTCAGTCGGCCCATCCAGAGTATCATGGGGGATCTTCAGGCCGTGGTCATCATGGGCCCCAGCAGGGTCAGTCTTCACTCAGCGCCCTCCCAGCTCAGAGTTCATCTCATGCCCCATCAGCTCAGGGTTCTTCTGCGCCGAGTTCATCTGCTAGTCACTCCAGTGCGAGGGGTTCCCTTTAATCCCCATCTCCAGCACCGGGTAGTTGTTATGAGTGCGGAGAGTTTGGTCACTTGAGGAGGCAGTGCCCTCGACTGCGTGGAAGTCAGCATCAGCAAAGGGGTCAGCCCTCGACTTCTGCTCCAATTACATCATCACCTGCCTAGCCAGCTAGGGGTGGAGATCAGGCAGCCAGGGGTCGTCCCAGAGGTGGAGGTCGATCAGGCGGTGACCAAGCTCGTTTTTATGCTATGTCGGGCAGGACAGATGCCATTGCCTCAGACGCTGTCATTACAGGAATTGTTTTAGTCTGTCATAGAGACGCCTCATTATTATTTGATCCCGGTTCCACCTATTCTTATGTGTCTTCATATTTTGCTCGTTATTTGGGTATGCCCCGGGAGTCTCTTTCTTTACCTGTTCATGTGTCTACCCCGGTGGGCGATACTGTTATTGTGGACTATGTGTACCGGTCATGTGTTGTGATTATTGGGGGTCTGGAGACCCGAGTTGATCTATTGCTATTTAGCATGGTGGACTTTGACGTTATTTTGGGCATGGATTGGTTATCTCCGTGTCATGCTATTCTAGACTGTCATGCTAAGATAGTCACTTTGGCTATGCCGGATGTACCGCGGATCAAGTGGCGTGGTGTGATTGATTATGTCCCTAGCAGAGTTATTTCCTTCTTGAAGGCCCAGCGTATGGTTGGGAAGGGTTGTCTTTCCTATTTGGCATTTGTGAGGGATGTTGGAGCTGAGACTCCTAACATTGATTCCGTTCCGGTTGTGAGGGAGTTTCCCGATGTATTTCCGGCAGACCTGCCGGGCATGCCGCCGGACAGGGATATTGATTTTGGTATTGGCCTGGTGCCGGGCACTCAGTACATCTCTATTCCGCCATATCATATGGCACCAGCGGAGTTGGAGGAATTGAAAGAGCAGCTTCAGGAACTCCTAGATAAGGGGTACATTCGGCCTAGTGTGTCACCTTGGGGTGCGCCAGTTCTGTTTGTGAAGAAGAAGGATTGCACCATGAGAATGTGCATCGATTATAGGCAATTGAACAAGGTATCAATTAAGAACAAGTATCCCCTGCCTCGTATTGATGATTTGTTTGACCAGCTTCAGGGAGCGAGGGTGTTTTCCAAGATTGATCTCCGTTCGGGTTATCACCAGTTGAAGATCAGGGATTCAGACATTCATAAGACTTCTTTCATGACTAGATATGGTCATTCTGAGTTTCTTATCATGTCTTTCGGGCTGACCAATGCCCCAGCAGCGTTCATGCATCTGATGAACAGTGTATTTCGGCCTTATCTGGATTCATTTGTCATCGTGTTTAGTGAAGATATTCTGGTATACTCGCGTAGTCAAGAGGAGCACGCGCAGCATTTGCGAGTTGTATTGCGGAGATTGAGGGAGGAGAGGCTTTATGCAAAGTTCTCCAAGTGTGAGTTTTGGCTCATCTCAGTGGCTTTCTTGGGACACGTGGTGTCCAGCGAGGGGATTCAGGTTGACCCGAAGAAGATAGAGGCGGTGCAGAGTTGGCCTAGACCGTCCTCAGCCACAGAGATTCGTAGTTTGCTTGGGTTGGCATGCTATTATCACCGGTTTGTTCAGGGTTTTTCCTCTATTGCATCGCCCTTGACCAAGTTGACTCAGAAGGGTGTTTCATTTGTATGGTCGGACGAGTGTGAGGAGAGCTTTCAGAAGCTCAAGACAGCTTTGACCGCAGCTCCAGTATTGGTTTTGCCATCAGCTTCAGGTTCTTATATGGTATATTGCGATGCTTCGCGAGATGGGATTGGTTGTGTCTTGATGCAGGAGGGTAGAGTTATTGCTTATGCTTCTCGTCAATTGAAGCCCCATGAGCAGAACTACCCCGTTCATAATTTGGAGCTACCTTCCATAGCTCATGCATTGAAGATTTGGAGGCATTACTTGTATGGCGTATCTTGTGAGGTATTCACTGATCATCACAGTCTTCAACATTTGTTCAAGCAAAAGGATCTTAATTTGAGGCAGCGGAGGTGGCTAGAGTTACTTAAGGATTATGATATCACCATTCTGTACCACCCGGGGAAGGCTAATATAGTGGCCGATGCTTTGAGCCGAAAGGCGGTGAGTATGGGGAGCCTAGCATACATTCCAGTTGAGGAGAGTCCATTTGCAGTTGATGTTCAGGCCTTGGCCAACCGATTTGTGAGACTAGATATTTCAGAGCCTAGTCGGGTGTTGGCTTGTGTGGTCTCTCGGTCTTCCTTGTATGACCGTATCAGGGGGTGTCAGTATGATGATCCGCATTTTCTTGTCCTTAAGGACAGGGTACAGCATGATGATGCCAAAGACGTGACCATTGGTGATGATGGTGTGTTGAGGATGCAGGGCCGAATTTGCGTGCCCAATGTGGATGGGCTTCGGGAGTTGATATTGGAGGAGACCCATAGCTCGCGGTATTCCATTCATCTGGGTGCCGCGAAGATGTATCAGGATCTTAGACAGCACTATTGGTGGCGGAGGATGAAAAGAGATATTGTGGAGTATGTAGCCCGGTGTCTTAATTGTCAGCAGGTGAAATATGAGCATCAGAGACCGGGTGGCTTGCCTCAGCAGATGGTTATTCCTGAGTGGAAGTGGGAGAGGATCACTATGGATTTTGTTACCGGACTCCCTCGGACTTTGAGGAAATTTGACGTTATTTGGGTGATTGTAGACAGGCTGACCAAGTCCGCGCACTTCATTCCGGTTTGTACTACCTATTCCTCAGAGGGGCTGGCAAAGATTTACATTCGGGAGATTGTTCGGTTGCATGGTGTTCCAGTTTCCATCATATCAGATCGGGGCACTCATTTTACCTCTCAGTTTTGGCAGACGGTTCAGCGAGAGTTGGGTACTCAGGTGCAGTTGAGCACAACCTTTCACCCTCAGACGGACGGGCAGTCAGAGCGCACCATTCAGATATTAGACGATATGCCACGCGCCTGTGTTATTGATTTTGGAGGGTCATGGGATCGGTTTCTACCGCTTGTAGAGTTTGCCTATAACAACAGCTGTCAGTCCAGCATTCAGATGGCACCGTATGAGGCCTTGTATGGGAGACGGTGTAGATCTCCAGTTGGTTGGTTCGAGCCAGGCGTGGCTAGATTATTGGGGACAGATTTGGTTCAGGATGCATTGGAGAAGGTGAAGGTAATTCAGGAAAGACTCCGTACAGCGCAATCGAGACAGAAGAGTTATGCGGACAGGAAGGTTCGAGATGTATCCTATATGGTTGGTGAGAAGGTCCTGCTGAAGGTTTCATCCGCAAAGGGTGTTATGAGATTCGGAAAGAAAGGAAAATTGAGTCCGCGATTCATTGGGCCTTTTGAGGTACTTAGGAGGATTGGGGAGGTGGCTTATGAGCTTGCCTTGCCACCCAGCTTGTCGAGCGTGCATCCAGTTTTTCATGTTTCTATGCTCCGGAAGTACGTTGGAGAGCCGTCCCATGTTTTGGATTTGAGTACAGTTCAGTTGGAGGGTGATTTGACTTATGATGTAGAGCGAGCAGCCATTTTGGATCATCAGGTTCGGAAGTTGAGGTCAAAGGATGTTGCTTCGGTGAAGGTGCAGTGGAGAGGTCGGCCCGCGGAGGAGGCTACCTGGGAGACCGAGAGGGAAATGCGGAGCAGATACCCTCACCTATTTGAGGCTTCAGGTATGTTTCTTCACTCGCTCGAGGACGAGCGTTTGATTAAGTTGGGGAGGATGTGACGACCCGACCCGTCGTCACGTGAGTTACCGCCCCGTTTTCCCCATTTTCTGCTTCTTTATGCTTCATTATAAGAGTCTTGTGTGAACGAGCTGATTTGGATTGGTTTTAGAAGGAAATGAGACACTTAGTCTCTTTAAGGAAGGTTTGTATTGGAAAAGCCAACCGGATGTTGACTTATGCGTTAGAGGGCTCGGATATGATTTCCGATGGTTCAGTTAGCTTCGGGGGATGATTTGTGACTTAGGAGTGTGATCGGAAGTGATTTTGGAGGTCCGGTGTGGAATTAGGCTTGAATTGGCGAAGTTAGTATTTTGGCGAATTCCGGTTGATAGCTGAGACTTTGATCCGAGGGTCGGAATGGAATTTCGAGAGTTGCTGTAGCTTAGTTATGTGATTTGGGATGTGTGTGCAAAATTTCAGGTCATTCGGAGGTGATTTGGTTAGGGTTTTGATCGAATGCGTATTTCGGAAGTTTTTGAAGAACTTAGGCTTGAATTGGATGAGAAATGATGGTTTTAGTGTTGTTTGAGGTGTTTTTATGATTGGAACAAGTTTGAATGATGTTTTAGGATGTGTTGGTGCTTTTGATTGAGGTCCCGGGGGCCTCGGGGTGATTTCGGATGGCTAACGGGAGGTTTGAACTTGGAAGAATGTTGCAGAAAATGCAGCAGTTAGTGCAGCAGGACATTGGTCTTCGCGAACGCAGCTGGGTCTCGCGTTCGCATTGGTTCGAGTTCTGGTGCATCGCGGTCGCGGGCAGTGTCTCGCGTTCGCGCAAGAGGAATTGAGGACCCGCATTATTTGTTCTTCGCATTCGCGACATGAATCACGCGTTCGCGTAGTTGGAGCAGCTGAAGGTTCGCGTTCGCGGGTGTAGCCCTCGCGTTCGCGAAGGGTATTTTGGTCAGAGGCAAGCTTTGTTCAACGCGAACGCGAAAGAGCCCTCGCGTTCGCATAGAGTAAAGTATCAGCTGAACAGAAGGGTTTTTAATTAACATTTCATCCGCGAACTAAGTCTTATTTTCACCATTGTTTAGCATCCTTGAGAGCTTTTGGACGGGAATTGAAGAGGGTTTCGGTTGGGATTGATTGGAGGTGAGTTCTATGAACTAGAAACATGATTTAATTGTAGAATCAACCTAGAAATTCATGAAAACTTAGCAAAAAGGGGAAGAACTAGAGCTTGAAATTTGATATTTCAAATTTGGTTTTGATGGCCAATTTGAGCTCGGATTTGGGAGTTTTTTGTTTGTATGGACTCGTGGCGAGATAAGGAACCTGTTGATGTAAAATTTTCTGATTTTTGAGAAGTGGGCCCGGGGCTCGGGTTTTGCTAATTTCGAGATTTTTGCTATTTTTCAATTGTTTTTGATTGGGTATTGTTCCATTGGCATATTGTGACGTATTCGTTGTGGTTTTGGTCTGATTCGACGTGCGAGGAGGTCGATTTGAGAGGCAAGGGCATAGCGAGCTAGGATTTTGGCCGGCTTGAGGTGAGTAATAGATGTAAATGATGTCCTGAGGGTTTGAAACCCCGGGTTTGCACATCGTAGTGCTATATTGAGGTGACTTGCACGCCGGATAGCGAGCGTGGGGTAGAGCACCGTTGGGGATTGTGACTTGGTCCGTCCCGGTAGATGAATATACTGCGTATTTGACTGAAATTTACTTATAATCATTATAAGTTGAGCTGATTGCTATATTTGGGCTTCGTGCCAACTGATTGAATCCTTCAGGGATTGCTATTACTGGTTTCTTACCATTCTTACATACTATTGAACTCAGTTCTAGTAATTAATACTATTTTGCAAACTCAGCCACCTTTTCTCAAACTTGAAACTTAATTAATATTTTAATGAAGTTTGGGCTGAATATTTCTATATTACTGTGCCCAAGGGGCTTATGTGATTCTGGACTGAGTATGGGATCGGGCTGTGCGCCGCAGCGGTATTGTATTGATATTGATATGAGGTCGAGGGCCTAGTTGATGCCATGAGAAGGCTTATTATTGCGCTTGGGCCGTAAGGGGCCCCTCCCGGAGTCTGCACACCCCCAGTGAGCGCCGTCGACGATAAATAAATGGAGCGGGCTGCACGCCACAGAGGATACTAGAGAGTACCGAACTATGTGTTGCATTTCATATTTGACTGTAATTTACCTACTTATCTGTTGTAGTATTTCCATAATTGTTTTATTGGTTTACTGACTTTATACTACTTGGTTTAAATGGCTGTATTTATAGAATTACTTTATGCCTATTCAAGATTTCTTATTTTCAGCCTTTATTTATGTTTATTACTCACTCGGTCGGAGTATTCACATTACTCCCTGCACCTTGCATGCAGATCCAGGTACATCTGAGGCTGAGTGAGGACTTCTTTGCTGAGTAGCACATACGGGAGTATCAAGGTAGCTGCATGACGTCCGCAGTCCTGATCTTCCCTTCTATCTTATTGCTTTATTTCCGCATTTCTTTAGAACGATATGTAGTAGGTTGATACTCATGTATTAGAGGCTCAGACTCGTGACACCGGATTCTTCGGGCTGTGTAGTAGTATTGATATTTGGGATTTTCGCATGTTTTAACTCTATTTCACAATTTCAGTATTTTGACTTAGTAATTTATCTGTTTTAATTAATTCATGAACTGGATAAAAATGGTTAAGGTTATTAAATTGGTCGGATTTTTCTAGCAGTGTGTTGGGCACCATCACGACCGGGGTTAGGGTCGTGACATCGGTGCATTGGTTTGGGGTTGTTGGGAATGGGGAATAGGATGGGAAAGGTTGAAAAAGGCTTTTGAAAAATGTTTTCCTTCATTTGATAGGGTGGGGAACTTTTCTTTCTTTTGTACAACATTTCCTTTTCCAACCTCCAACTTGTAAGCACCTTCATTTTCATTCATTGCCACCGTGAGATAATCCTTACGCCTCCACTGTTAACTCAATAATAGTTTTTAATTACGAACTCTAAAAAGATAGCCTCACCCCACTCGCCCTGTCTTTAGATTTAACATTCTATACTGATCGATATACTTTTTATTTTTTATTTCAGCTTTCTTTCTCTAATTCATAGGAAAAGCAATGTGGTCCAATTTGTTTGAATTCTTAGAAAAAAGATCATCCATGAATTTGTATGTCCAGTTAGGAAATTCACCTTACCAGAAGAAGAAAATAAAAAGGTAATGAAAGAATTAACGATTGAGTAAGTGATTCTATGAAGGTCGTACAAACATTTTGCCGGTATGAGTAAACAAAACTTCAAGAGTCCAAGAGATTTCAAAATCGGATCTTATAGTTTATAAATTCAAATGGTAGGAGAACTCATCATTGGTGCAATTAAAACTGCACATAAAACTGACCCAAAAGCAATTTTAGTTTTTTATATCTTTTGCATTACTATATGGTGATTCTTCCACTTAGGTAAGCACTTGTCACCGAAAATCTCAATTTTGTCTGTGGCAGCGATTACTTTATCTTCTCCATCGACTCTGGAAGTTAGAATTAGATTTTAGTTAATTGTATTTTTTTTTCCTGATCTTCTTTTAAAAAGGAAATAAAAGAAAAAAGGGTTTTTAAGAAAAAAATTCATTCACATATATTATATTTAGAGGCATGTAAATAGATATTTTCTCATTAGATAGTGAAATATCGGCCTTGCTAAAATTGCTCCTTTTCAAATAAAAGAAACATGAAATAAAAGTAAAGAAACTAATAACGAAAAAAACAAAACAGAAGAAATAAGTGAAAATTGTTGTAAGTATAATTTTTTTCAATTCCTTCTCGTTATCCCATTTTTAGGCTTCTTCTTCGTCTTTTCCTTTCTACTTATTAGATTCCCTCTCATATTCTTCATTCCAAGGAGATCACAATACTTCAATTCAGAATACTTGCTCCAATTATTTGTATCCTATCAGCAAAACAAAAAGGTTTTTTTTTTTATATTTCTTTTTGACTTACCAGTAATAGGCAATTCAATTCAAAGAAGAAAATCAAAACACAAATTTCAAAAAGAAATATAATTTTCACAATACTTCAATGTCACGACCCAAAAATCACAAGTCGTGATGGCACCTAACTCAACCCGCTACGTGAGACAACTAACAGAAAATACAACTCAATTGAGATTATAAGAGAATAGAGAATAGATAACTGAACATTTACCAGTTTACCCAAGACCTGGTAGTACGAATCACGAGCTTTTAAGATTTGCAATTTCAAAATTGATACAAATAATTTCACGCTATGTTTGAAGGTTACATAAATCGATTAGCAATAACCTAAGCACCCAACGTCACCAACAGCTCCGCTCCAAAAATCTGCATGCAATGTGCAGAAGTGGAGTGTAACGACCCGACCGGTCGTTTTGAGATCTAGCGCGTCGTTCAGTAGTTTGAGTCCATGAGCAACTTTACTTCAGGTATTATGACTTGTACGCGTGGTTGGAATTGAATACCGGGAAGTTCGGAGTTAATTTGGAAAGAGAATTCCCATTTCGAAACCTTTAAGTTGGAAGAATTAACTAAGATTGGATTTTTGAGTAAACGACCTTGGAATCGGGATTCGAAGGTTCTAACAAGTTCGTATGATGATTTCGTACTTGGGCGTACGTCCGGATCAGGTTTTGGAAGACCCGGAAATGTTTCGGCACCTATTGTGGAAGTTGGCATTTTTGAAAGAATTTAATAAGTATGGGTTGAAGTGCATATCAGTTTTATCATGTCCGTTTGAGATTCCGAGTCTGGGAATAGCTCCGTACGGTGATTCTGGTGTTGGGAGCGCGATCGGAAGTGAATTTGGAGGTCCGTGGGTCATTTTGGACTCTTTTGGCTAAAGATAGAAATTTGAAGGTTTTGAGGAGTTTGACCGGAAGTGGACTTTTTGATATCGGGGTCGGATTTTGATTTCGGAGGTTGGAGTAGGTCCGTGATGTCGAATATAACTTGTGTGTAAAATTTGAGGTCAGTCGGACGTGATTTGATAAGTTTCGGCATCGAATATAGAAGTTTGAAATTCTAAAGTTCATTAAGCTGGTATTGGAGTGAGATTCATAGTTTTAGCGTTGTTTGACGTAATTTGAGGCATCGAGCAGGTCCGTGTTATGTTAGGGGAGTAAGTTGTGTGATTGGACGGGGTCCAGAGGGCCTCAGTGTGTTTCGGGATGGTTTCAGAGCATTTTGGGCTGTGTTGGAACTGCTGATGCTGGTGTCTGGTGTTGTTCTTCGAGTTCGCGAGGGTCCTCTTTGCGAACGCGAAGAGGGATTTGGCTTCTGGGATTTTGTTCTTCGCGTTCGCGGAGAGTGTCTCGCGTTCGCGAAGTAGAAGAATTTCTGTTACGCAGGTCTTATTTTGGAGGCTCATATCTCACAATCCGCAGGAATTTGGAGATGATCCAAAAATAAAAGTTGTAACCCTTTGTGTCTAGTTTTCATAAAGGTAAACTATTTAGAATTTGGATCTGTGTACGAAAAATTATTGCTAGTACACTACAGGCTGTCCGGAAAGATGAAGAAGAAATTTATGTTGCACAGGCTGACTTTGGCAGCTTATATCTCATAATCTATAAGGAATTGGGAAATTTCCAAAACATGAAAGTTGTAAATATTGGTGTCTAGTTTTTAAAACATTAAACCCTTTGTCATTTGGAGTTTCGTACGAAAAGTTATGGCCATTATACTTCAGGCTATCTGAGAAGAGTTTGAAAAATGGTTTTTGGGAATTTTTTTCTTCGCGAACGCGAAGAAGAGTCGTTTGGGCAGTGTATAAGTGTAAAGAAATGGGTTTGGCTCATTTCATCTCATTTCTTCCATGGGAGCCGACCTAGGAGCGATTTTGGAGCTCCATTTTCATCATCCATGTCATGGTAAGTGGTTCCCACCTATTGCAAGTTAATTACTTGGATTATATCTAGATTTTAACATGGAAATTCATGGAAAATTAGTGAAAATTGGGGTTTTGAAGAAAAACCTAGAAATTTAATATTCTTGGATTTTGACCACGATTTGGGCACGAAATTGGGAGTAAATTATATATTTGAGTTCGTGAGGTTATGGGTAGACTTTATCTTCGAAAAATTTCGGAAGCCGGGCACGTGGGCCCGAGGGCAATTTTGTCAACTTTTCGATAGGGGTGAGGAATTGTTATCAATTGGATTGTAATGAGTAATTGATCATATATTAATGAGTTTACATAATTATTGGCTAGTTTTGGAGAAATGTGCATCGATTTGAGTTTTCGGTATCGGTTATAGAACTTCGGAGCGACCTGAGTCTCATTTCTAACCTTGTAAGAGGGAATTGTCCCCATAGGTGAATTAATTGGATATGTGCTGCTATTTGCGGGGGCTACGTACGCACGAGGTGACAAGAGTCCGTGCGTAGCTACTATTATGCTTATGTCCGGGTAGTCTAGGACCCAAAAGCATGCTTTACTTGTAATACTTGTAACCTTATTGTTAGTTTAAATTTCTTAAATAATATCGAAGTGGCAAATGACATTCTAAAAGAGTTAAACTTCATTTTCTTGACTTGTAAAAGAGAAATTTACACCTCCTTGAATAGTTGTTTCCCTGATGAAGTCCTGATTGACTGTTAAAATGTGTGTTTCTATGTGTTCATTTTCTTGACTTGTAAAAGAGAAATTTACACCTCCTTGAATAGTTGTTTCCCTGATGAAGTCCTGATTGACTGTTAAAATGTGTGTTTCTATGTGTACCTGCGTCGCATGTATGATTCGCGAGCAGGGTGATTGTTTATTTATATTTGACCGCGCATGTATGATTCGCGAGCGGGGTAATAGATGCATCTATGGTTCGCGCCATTCGACCCTCTGGTAGTGCACAATTTAAATATTGTTGGATCGGGCCGTACTAACTCGGCATGATTTGCGCATGCTTGTAATGTTTGCCTTGAGATTTATAAATGTTGATATTCGTTCTCCCTGGCATGAGAAATGTATAAATGATGAAAAGGAATCTGGAAATTTCCTATGAAAGAAAGAATTGTTTATTTGCTTTATTCTATTGAGTTGAAATCATGTTTATAAAATCTTTGATTTATTAAATTATTGGCGTATTATTATTGGACCACTAGTAAGTGTCGAAATCGACCTCTCGTCTCTACTTCTTCGAGATTAGACGGGATACTTACTGAGTACATGTTGTTTTCGTACTCATGCTACACTTGCTGTGCATTTTTGTTGCACAGGCACATGTATCTCTAGTGGACTAGTGGGCATAGCATCATGGATGATACAGAGACTAGGTGAGCTGCATTCCTCGAGGCGACCCACAGCCAGTATAGTCTCTTTCAGTGTATTGTAATTTCATTCTGTCCAATTTATATTCCGGACAATTATTGTATATTATTTGATTTCTTAGTGATTGCTCATGCACTTATGACACTGGGTTCTGGGATGATTATGGGATTATTTAATATTAAGTTTGTTAAAGACATCAATATCTATTCAGTGAAATTCATTACTCATTGTTTAATGTATAAAGGAAATGATTTCAAAAATATTAAAACAAGAAATTACTAGTAAATTGGTGTTGGCTTGCCCGACAATGGTGTCCAGCGCCATCACGACCCTTAGTGGATTTGGGTCGTGACATGCAGTATCAGTACAACCGACCCCATATACTAGTAAGTATTTTGTCTAACCTCGTTGAAGTAGTGACGAGGCTTTTAGTTGAAAGATGCTATTTGTTATAACATGTACATTAGACTAACAATATATGCAGTTCAAAGCATAATAGACAAAAGTACCGTGTACAACTCTGTGAGACAGTCAACAATTACTGGCAGGAATTACAGTAGTAGGTTTACAATCTTTCCTAGTATAAGAAGTGTATCTAAGATATCAAGTCACATGGCACGGTAACACCCTTCATGCTTCTATCTCATCCTCACCATGTATAAATAAACTTATGTAATAATTCAATTAGCACGACAACACCCTTCATGTGCTCAGCTCATCCTTCCAAATGTACGTATAACAGAACCAACCATATGATAGAAACACAATAATAGGAATTACAAAGCAGGAAATACGCAAGTAACAACAATGGACAAGGATTTACATGTGGGCAACAGTGAAGGACTAAACGGAAAGCACGTGAGTAATAACAACAATTAGAAAACAAGGGTTATCAACGTTAATTAACTAGTATATTGGAGGCCTAAGTACAAATATGACAAATAAGAAGGAAACAAATGATCTTTACAAGTTAACAAGTAAAGGCACGAATGACTAGTATGATGGAATGCTTAAACTAGAGTGCGACAGAATAGGTATGACATGAGTATAATTTCAAAAGCAGGAAATAGGCATGGCATATGCAAGTTAAGCAAGTAAAAGACATGGACAACACAACAACAATTGAGATAGAGGTCATGTACGAGACAATAACCACATATCACTCAGAATATTTAATTGCGACAATAATAGCTCAAGGTAAAGACGGAAATGTATGCACCGAAAATAGATATCACATCATAATGCATGTCCCTCATCCTCACCTGCACGGAAACACCCTTCGTGCCTTGACCTCACAATATTAAAAACATAACAATATAAATGGAATGGCACGACATCACCCTTCGTGCTTTACACTCTTTCCTCTTATGATGATGTATATGAAATGGCATGGCATCACCCTTCGTGCTTTACACTCTTCCTCACGTGATAATGTATATGAAATGGCACAACATCACCCTTCGTGCTTTACACTCTTCCTCACATAATAATGTATATGAAATGGCACGGCATCACCCTTCATGCTTTACACTCTTCCTAACCAAGCATACGATATCAATAAAATGACAAGGCAGGAAGTATAAATAACATCGAGGAGAGTGTTCAAACGAATATTCCAACAAATTCTCCATCACGGAATTTCTAAGCCAATAATGATTTAATAAGCCCTCAAGGGTTGTATAATTCAAGTACTTCCACAATCTCACTAATTATCAGTGATGGATATAAATTATTCATGTAATTTCATATGTAAAAAAATAAGTTTTTAAAATAAAATATGAATAATAATATCCTATCCTTGCATATTTTCTAAAAAATCTTGTCGGAAAAAGAAATTATGAAAAAGAAGCAAAGGAGCTAAAACAGAAGAGAATGAAGCAAAGCCATAGTTGCACACATCATGTTCATATTCGCAAATGTGGAATATACATATGGGCTTATGGAAAGATACAATTAGAGATGAAGAGGAACATATTTGTATATATGGAATCTATAAACACAAAGTCACATTCGCATACATGGAACCTGCATTTGCAAGTCTAATCCATGAAGTCAAGAATGGAAGCAAAAGAGCTATAGATGCATATGTGGAATCTATATACACAAAGGTCACATTTGCATATATGGAGCCTACATTTGCAAATCTAACCCATGAAGTCTAGAATGGAAGCAAAAGAGTCATATATACATGTGTGGAATCTATATTTGCTAAGGTCACGTTCGCATACATGGAACCTACATTTGCAAGACTAACGCATGAAGTCAAGAGTGAAGCACAAGTGTCATAGTTGCATATATGGAATCTATATACACAAAGGTCACTTCACATACATGGATTTCACATTCGCAAAAGTGGAACATGACAAAAGCTACTCATCTTTTCCTATAAATAGCAAGCTAGCTTTGTATAAGCACATTCAATCTTTGTAAGACAAGAACTAGTCTTGGTCTTCTTTTTTTGTAATAAAAATATTTCCTTAGTCTTTTAAATATTTCTAGTCTACTAAATATCTTTTTTGGCTTTTCTTACTTCATAATGGAGTAATCTCTTTTCGTTGGGATAGTTGATGAAGCTTGATATATTTATAATACTATCTCAGTTTTTATATTCTTGGCTTGAAACTTTATATTTACATTTCATATTGTGCTGAAATGATTGTTTCTAATTACTCTATTATCACGTCTATATATTTTATCTCTAGGTTATTCATATATTAATTTTGTAATTCTCACGAAGCAAAATTAATATATAATAACTGATGAATAAAATAGTAGAGTGTAATTAATTTTTCAGTAAACTATTATTTCAAGTCAGTAATCTTGCTTGCCTCAGTTTTAGTTCTCACGGAGGAATCGTTGTAGGCAAGATTATTGATCCTTAGTAAAATATTCTCACGAAGTGTTTACTTTCTTTTAGCACAATTCAAGCAAGAAAAATATTTCGGTTTAAACGTCACTAGTCTTATGTTGATTAATTAACATAATTCTCATGGAGTGTTATTAATTGGTTATTTCTTAGTGAGCAAAATATAATTGTATTAGAAATAAGCAATTATTCTTTAGAGAAATAAATGTAGAAATTGAGATTTTATTATAGTAATATTATCAAGTGAATTCAATGATTCCCAACTTCTTTTTAAATTATAAATCATCCAAAAGTATTTATTTTGTTTAAGTAATTAACAAGTTATAAACCTCACTCACTTTCCATCAATTTGATTCTCTCAAATAGTAGTTAAAATATTACAAATCTGTAGCATAGATTATCCAGTTTTTGTGGGACGTTTCTTAAACTATACTAGAATTTGACAGAGTACGAGCAGGAAATTCCAATACACATTGGCCTCGTCAAGCAGCGACAGAAGTATAGAATCCAGCATCTCAAAATATCGACCGTAGCAATGTAGTAGTGATTACTCATAGAGATGACCAAACTAGACGCATCAATGTATTTTCCGAATTCTATCAAATTTGATCATGTTATATTAGGCTAAGTCTTGATTTCTAACATTTTATACTACGTTCTTAATATCGGTAAATCAAGTGAGGCATGAAGCAAGGAAGTTACGTAATTCTACAAGACACAATTATAGTACAATCTACCCACGAGCATGATTAACCCCAGCACATACATATACGCTCATCACCTCATATATGTATCACCCCCGCATGTCGCAATCAATGACAAATAGGAGGAAAAATTCCCTCAACAAAGTTAGGCAAAACACTTACCTCGAACAAGCCAATTGCAATGCCGAGCAATCCAAGCGATGCTCCAAATATGCCATCACGCGCGTAGCGACCTCCGAACGGCTCAAAACTAGCCAAAAGAAACCAAGATACCTCAAATAAAGCCCAAGGAAATAATTCCAAATGATAAAGATCGAATCCTAAATCAAATCTCAAATCCGGCCAAAAATCACACCCGGGCCCACGCCTCAGAACCCGAAAAAACTCACAAAATTTGAAAACCCATTCAATTACGAGTCCAATCATACTAGTTTCACTCAATTCCGACTCCAAATCGATGTTCAAAACTCAAAAATTCGTATTATGAAACTTTAGGCCAAAACCCCGACTTCCTCTTTAAAATTCATCAACCAAAAGCTAAAATCAAAGATAGAATCATGGAACATAACCAAAACCAAGTAGAATACACTTACCCCAACTCATATGGTGAAAATTGCTTCAAGAATCGCCTTAATCCGAGCTCCATAGCTCATAAAATGTAAAAATGGCCGAAACCCTCGAAATAAAGTACTTTATAATCTGCCCAGGCTTTACACTTCGCGAACGCGGACAATTCCACGCGTTCGCATAGAACAATTGCTCACCATCTAAAATTCCTCTTATGCGAACGCAGCACCACAGACGCGAACGCAGTGAACAAAACCCCTTGAGCTACGCGATCGCACATAACATATCGCGATCGAAAAGAACAAACGCCTGACATCCTCAAGCCATCTTTCCCACTACGCGAACGCAGCTCCTGACTCGCGAACGCGATGAACACATACTATTCAGCCACCCAACAACCATACGCAATCGTGATCTGTACTCCGCGATCGCGATTAACGAAACTAGAAGCCCCAAAATTCTGCAGACCAACAATGCAACAGTGAAGGAAAATGGACCGAAATCAATCCGAAACATGCCCGAGCCCCTCGGGACCACGTCCAACCATACCAACAAGTCCCATAACATCACACAGACATACTCGAGGCGTCAAAACACATACAACAACATCGAAACGACGAATCACACCGATGCCGAAACCTATCAAATCACGTCTGATTGACCCCAAATTTTGCACGCACGTCACATTTGACTCTATGGACCTGCTCCAACTTTAGGAATTGAAATCCGACCCCGATATCGAAAAGTCTGATCCCGGTCAAATTTTCCAAAATCCAACTTTTGTCATTTCAAGACTAATTCAACTACGGACCTCCAAATCACAATCCCGACGTGGTCCTAAGTCCAAAATAAGCTAACAGAGCTAACAGAATTGCTGAAACTCCATTTCGAGGTCAAATGCTAAAAAGTCAAACTTGGTCAATTCTTCCAACTTAGAACTTAATTCTTGAAGTTCAGTCTTCCAAATTGATTCTGGATAACTTGAAAACCAATACCCACGATTTACGCAAGTCATAATACATCATGCAGAGATACTCAAGCCCTCAAAATACTGAGCGAAGTGCAGATACTTAAAATGACCTGTCGNTGCCGAGCAATCCAAGCGATGCTCCAAATATGCCATCACGCGCGTAGCGACCTCCGAACGGCTCAAAACTAGCCAAAAGAAACCAAGATACCTCAAATAAATCCCAAGGAAATAATTCCAAATGATAAAGATCGAATCCTAAATCAAATCTCAAATCCGGCCAAAAATCACACCCGGGCCCACGCCTCAGAACCCGAAAAAACTCACAAAATTTGAAAACCCATTCAATTACGAGTCCAATCATACTAGTTTCACTCAATTCCGACTCCAAATCGATGTTCAAAACTCAAAAATTCGTATTATGAAACTTTAGGCCAAAACCCCAATTTCCTCTTTAAAATTCATCAACCAAAAGCTAAAATCAAAGATAGATTCATGGAATATAACCAAAACCAAGTAGAATACACTTACCCCAACTCATATGGTGAAAATTGCTTCAAGAATCGCCTTAATCCGAGCTCCATAGCTCCAAAAATGTAAAAATGGCCGAAACCCTCGAAATAAAGTACTTAATAATCTGCCCAGTCTTTACACTTCGCGAACGCGGACATTTCCACGCGTTCGCATCACGAACGCGATGAACACATACTATTCAGCCACCCAACAACCATACGCGATCGTGATCTGTACTCCGCGATCGCGATTAATGAAACTAGAAGCCCCAAAATTCTGCAGACCAACAATGCAACAGTGAAGGAAAATGGACCGAAACATGCCCGAGCCCCTCGGGACCACGTCCAACCATACCAACAAGTCCATAACATCACACAGACATAATCGAGGCGTCAAAACACATACAACAACATCGAAACGATGAATCACACCTCAATCCAAGAATTGATGAACTTGAAACTTCAAACTTTCACGACCGATGCCGAAACCTATCAAATCACGTCTGATTGACCCCAAATTTTGCACGCACGTCACATTTGACTCTATGGACCTGCTCCAACTTTAGGAATTGAAATCCGACCCCGATATCGAAAAGTTTGCTCCCGGTCAAATTTTCCAAAAATCCAACTTTTGTCATTTCAAGACTAATTCAACTACGGACCTCCAAATTACAATCCCGATGTGCTCCTAAGTCCAAAATAAGCTAACGGAGCTAAGAGAATTGCTGAAACTCCATTTCGAGGTCAAATGCTAAAAAGTCAAACTTGGTCAATTCTTCCAACTTAGAACTTAATTCTTGAAGTTCAGTCTTCCAAATTGATTCTGGATAACTTGAAAACCAATACCGACGATTTACGCAAGTCATAATACATCATGCGGAGATACTCGAGCCCTCAAAATACTGAGCGAAGTGCAGATACTTAAAACGACATGTCGGGTCATTACATCCTCCACCACTTAACACACAATGTGCATCTAAGAACATACTGTGACAAGCTTGTAGGAGTAGGTAAGAATGAACCAATATGCATGAAACTATTAATGCGAAGTCTTACAGGAGATGCCTTGTCTTGGTATATCAGTCAAAACCCGAAGTAGTGGGCCAATTGGTAAAGTACGACTCAACCTGCATATTACCATT